>NW_019498403.1:0-345 GCF_002814215.2 Seriola lalandi dorsalis | reverse complement strand
TGTTTCATTCCTTAACATTCTATGACGTTTTTATGACGTTTTACACCTTAATATACTGTAATGTTTTTTTGACATTTTATGCCACACTATACTATGACGTTTATTTTGGCATTTTTATGCGTTACGATACTATTTCATTTGAAGCCTTACCATAATATGACGTTTGTATGACTTTTTACGCCTTAATATACTGTGATGTTTTTTTGACGTTTTATGCCATACTATACTATGACGTTTTTTTTGGCATTTTTATGCGTTATGATACTATTTCATTTGAAGCCTTACCATAATATGACGTTTTTATGACTTTTTACGCCTTAATATACCGTGATGTTTTTTTTTTTT
>NW_019498401.1:0-333 GCF_002814215.2 Seriola lalandi dorsalis | reverse complement strand
TTAATCTTTACAGACAGTGACCTTCTCAAGTTTAACTGCAGCGTTTAAACAGATAAAGCTGCCTTTTCACAGAACCATCGGTTTCTCTCACTACAGCTCACTGATTTCCATCCTCTGTCTTTGAGAACAGAAATTGCACAGTGATCTTTCTCAGGACGTCCTATCCAGGATCTGAGGGAAAAGCATGACGGTTAGATCAAGACTGATAGATTTCATTATTCAAATTGTTCAGCGATGTGTCTCTTACTCTTTAGTCAGATCACTTCCATCGACCCACTTCCATCTCCCATCTTCAACTCTCAGGCCAATCCAGTATCCTCTGGTTCCAGAACT
>NW_019498400.1:0-408 GCF_002814215.2 Seriola lalandi dorsalis | reverse complement strand
AAGATTTATTCAATTATATAACAAAAGGGTTTTTTCACGGACTGTGCGGATGTTTACAATAGTAAGTAAGTAAACCTTTTCTACTTCCTGTGCCTTCAACAGTTCAACGGAGCTGAACGGTCAGAAAACATGGATGACAAATGTAGAATATTCTAAAAGATATGACACTTCAGAGTCTCGCACTTTCTCTTACTGCACATACGTTAATGTAATCAGATTTTAAATGATTTATTTGCATTAAAAAAACAGAGTGGCAGATACATTTGACTGATAAACACACACACACACACACACACACACACACACACACACACACACACACACACACACACATTCTATCTTCCCACCATATCTATGACCATTAAACCCCAGAATTAATGGGAATATCCTTTTCGCTACAACTGAAGC
>NW_019498399.1:0-333 GCF_002814215.2 Seriola lalandi dorsalis | reverse complement strand
TTTTTTTTTTTTAAGAAACTATGAAATAAATAATCATCTGTCTGAAGCTCCGTTCACACTGATTTCTGATTTTAACATCAGTCATTCTGGAAACATGACACCAACAAACACACAGATAAAGCAGAACAAGCTCATCTGTTTTAAATAACAAATCATCTGTGATCATCTGTGATCAGCTGTGATCAGCTGTGATCAGCTCCTGTCCCTGTTTTACTGTGATACTGAAGGAAACGTAAAACCAGGAGGATTCTCTATGAAGTTCTGCAGACTCTGTTTCTCTGGTGCTTTATTCTGGAGGAGGAGGGGACCCGGACCCCCCCCCCCCCCCCCCCC
>NW_019498398.1:0-333 GCF_002814215.2 Seriola lalandi dorsalis | reverse complement strand
AAAAATCTTTCTGCCAGCGCTCTCTCTCTCTCTAACACACACAAACACACACACACACACACACACACACACAGAGTTCTTTTACAGTGGTTAAATCAATGAGCTTTATTGGCATGAAACTTCTGAAACAATATTGCCTGCTAATTTCTTCCCTCCCTTTGTGGTCTTCATCATACTTACCCTCCTTCATCTTTTAGTGTGTCTCCCTCTCAAAACTATCCTCTGCTATAAAATGCCTGGTGTGGATACACATGTATACAAAAACTCATGAAGACACACATGAAGAAATACACATGCACAGACGCACAAGCAGCATTGTCCCCATTCTGTCGG
>NW_019498396.1:0-333 GCF_002814215.2 Seriola lalandi dorsalis | reverse complement strand
GTTTCAAACACACACACACACACACACACACACACACACACACGCACACACACACAAACTTACACTTACACACATACACTCTGAATCAATACTCAAACCATACTGTGTTATTGGTACCCTGTACGTCTCATGCGTCACTTTCAGGTATGAATAATATGGATTTTGTCAAATCTATTAAAAACAAAACTGTTACAGAGCGTCGTCTGTGTTTCTTGAATTCAGAAGGATCCAGTGATGAGGAGAGAGAGAGACGGTAGAGCGGATTCTCATGTCGACTAATTATAGGTTCATTTGATGACATCATGACAATCCTACCATGGAACCAGGAAGTGG
>NW_019498395.1:0-333 GCF_002814215.2 Seriola lalandi dorsalis | reverse complement strand
AATACATCATAGTATAGTAAGGAAGAAAAAAATGTCATAAAATCATCATAGTGTAGTAAAGCATAATAAACGTCATAGTATAGTAAGGCATCAAAAATGTCATGAAAACGTCATAGTATAGTAAGGCATAAAAAATGTCATGAAAATGTCAAAATACATCATAGTATAGTAAGGAAGAAAAAAATGTCATAAAATCATCATAGTGTAGTAAAGCATAAAAAACGTCATACTATAGTAAGGCATAAAAAAAATGTCATAAAATCATCAAAAGACGTCATAGTATAGTAAGGCATAAAAAAATGTCATGAAAATGTCAAAATACATCATAGTATA
>NW_019498394.1:0-333 GCF_002814215.2 Seriola lalandi dorsalis | reverse complement strand
TGTGTGTGTGTGTGTGTGTGTGTGTGTGTGTGTGTGTATCATAAAAGTGGGGGCCATTTTTTTTGGGGGGGTGTATGTATTGACAGGAGGTCATGTTTCAGGCTCATCTGAAACCTGAGCTGATACCAGAGGACAGTCAGAGCATCTCGTCCTCATTGTGTCTCCTCCTCTCTCCTCCTCTCTCCTCCTCCTCTCTCCTCTCTCCTCCTCTGTCCCCCTCTCTCCTCCTCTCTCCTCCTCCTCTCTCCTCTCTCCTCCTCTCTCCTCCTCTCTCCTCCTCCTCTGTCCTCCTCTCTCCTCCTCCTCTCTCCTCCTCTCTCCTCCTCCTCTGTC
>NW_019498393.1:0-333 GCF_002814215.2 Seriola lalandi dorsalis | reverse complement strand
ATCATTATTATTATCATTTTGAATTATTACCAAAATGCTGATCTTTCCTCTAGAAGTCAAACTGTCAAGGCAATGTGAATATTTGATGCAAAGGACCAAACCTAGGTTGGGTGTCTGAATTAATTAGACATGTGTTTAAACATGTTTCGTAACTGTGTGGGTGAGCGGCGCAAATCACGAAATTAATTGAAATCAATTAATAATCATTGCAGCATAAAAGTCAGAAAGATATATGGCAGCTTCTGCCAGTTCAGCATATCCTTTTATATCCTGTTTACATTAGAGCATTAGCATACTGTACAACAACATGTGATGTCTTGTGTAAAACCATAA
>NW_019498392.1:0-333 GCF_002814215.2 Seriola lalandi dorsalis | reverse complement strand
ATAGTAAGGCATTAAATTGCCATAGTATAGTAAAACATAAAAATGTCATACTATAGTAAGGCAAAAAAAAAATCAAAAAAACGTCATATTATAGTATGGCATAAAAATGTCAAAAAACGTCATACTATAGTAAGGCACAAAAATGTCAAAAAACGTCATAATATAGTAAGGCACAAAAATGTCAAAAAATGTCATAGTATAGTAAGGCATTAAATTGCCATAGTATAGTAAAACATAAAAATGTCATACTATAGTAAGGCAAAAAAAAATCAAAAAAACGTCATATTATAGTATGGCATAAAAATGTCAAAAAACGTCATACTATAGTAAGGC
>NW_019498391.1:0-333 GCF_002814215.2 Seriola lalandi dorsalis | reverse complement strand
CACACACACACACACACACACACACACTCACACACACACTCACACACACACACACACACTCACACACACACACTCACACACACACACAGATGGAGCAGCCATGAGGGTTAGGGTGGGGTGTCAGTATCCTGCCCAGGGACACTTCAACACGCGTCCTCTTCCTCAGCTTCCTCCTCTTCCTCAGCTTCGTCCTCTTCCTCAGCTTCATCCTCCTCCTCAGCTTCGTCCTCTTCATCAGCTTCCTCCTCTTCATCAGCTTCCACCTCTTCATCAGTTTCCTCCTCTTCATCAGCTTCCTCCTCTTCCTCAGCTTCCTCCTCTTCCTCAGCTTCC
>NW_019498390.1:0-333 GCF_002814215.2 Seriola lalandi dorsalis | reverse complement strand
CCCCCCCATAATCTATGATCTGAAAGTGCAGCTCCGCTCCTCACATTCAAATAAAGGTTTGGAGGTTGTCATGATTCTCAAACATGTTTAAATATTTAGACTAACACTGACCAACACAATTGTCGGTGTTATGAAATGTCAACAAAGTTTGTAAAGATGTTCAAATTTTGAATGATGATTGGTTTGGAGACACTTAAGATTCAGATTAGCTAGGATTGGCTGCAGTATGTGGGTTTTCACTGTGGTCTAATTGTGTATTACCACAACATTCCTGATTTGAATAAGGCTGGGGACCTTTGTTTCATGCCACCTCCTCTCTCTCCACATTTCCTG
>NW_019498389.1:0-333 GCF_002814215.2 Seriola lalandi dorsalis | reverse complement strand
CTCTGTGTGTCTCTCACCTCTGTGTGTCTCTGTGTGTCTCTGTGTGTGTCTCTGTGTGTGTCTCTGTGTGTGTCTCTCACCTCTGTGTGTCTCTCACCTCTGTGTGTCTCTGTGTGTCTCTGTGTGTGTCTCTGTGTGTGTCTCTGTGTGTGTCTCTCACCTCTGTGTGTCTCTCACCTCTGTGTGTCTCTGTGTGTCTCTGTGTGTGTCTCTGTGTGTGTCTCTGTGTGTGTCTCTCACCTCTGTGTGTCTCTCACCTCTGTGTGTCTCTCACCTCTGTGTGTCTCTGTGTGTCTCTGTGTGTCTCTGTGTGTGTCTCTCACCTCTGTGTGT
>NW_019498388.1:0-333 GCF_002814215.2 Seriola lalandi dorsalis | reverse complement strand
ATCCTCATGGACAACATGATTGGTTACCCTGACAACATCCGCCTTAGCGACCACGGAACATTCCTGGTTGGCGTAACAACGCCACGGTTCCGGAAGCTCATGCCTCCCTTCCTGGATATGATCGCCCCGTACCCGGCTGTCAAACGCTTCCTGGCCAAGGTCAGTGTGTTTTTCATCCCTTTAAACTGAATATTTGGTATTTATTATATGATGGATATAATCAGATGGATTTACAGAAAAGACTGGGAAATTATTGGTTGGTTGGTTGGTTGGTTGATTGATTGATTGATGTAGAGAACAACTAGACCAGACGGTACTAATAATGGCATGATG
>NW_019498387.1:0-594 GCF_002814215.2 Seriola lalandi dorsalis | reverse complement strand
ACTTTTTTATGACTTTTTATGCCTTACTATACTATGACTTTTTTATGCCTTACTATACTGTGACTCTTTATGCCTTACTATACTATGACTTTTTATGCCTTACTATACTATGACTTTTTTATGACTTTTTATGCCTTACTATACTATGACTTTTTTATGCCTTACTATACTGTGACTCTTTATGCCTTACTATACTATGACTTTTTATGCCTTACTATACTATGACTCTTTATGCCTTACTATACTATAATGTTTTTATGACTTTTTATGTCTTACTATACTATGACTTTTTATGCCATACTATACTTTGACTTTCTTATGACTTTTCATGCCTTACTATACTATGACTTTTTTATGACTTTTTATGACTTTTAAGCTTTGCTATACTATGACTTTTCATGCCTTACTATACTATGACTTTTCATGCCTTACTATACTATGATGATTTTATGACTTTTCATGCCTTACTATACTATGACGTTTTTATGACTTTTTATGCCTTACTATACTATGACTTTTTTTATGACTTTTTATGACTTTTTATGCCTTACTATACTATGACGTTTTTATGACTTTTTATGCCTTACTATACTA
>NW_019498386.1:0-333 GCF_002814215.2 Seriola lalandi dorsalis | reverse complement strand
TTATGCAACTTAATCGCAGTAATTTCCACCACATGACACTGTTTATCTCTCACTTTCTTGTTTAATAGATCCAGATAATAAAAACTGTTACGTTACCTTGTGCTGAATGAGGCTGGAACAAGGACCTCTGTGATTTCTGTCACGTTGTCAGTGTTCACGACAAACAGTTTCACAACCGGGTTGGGAGTACCTGGCTGCACCGGACGAGAACGTCAAATACACCAGATAATACGACTACACCGACAAGTCTGAACCCAGAGCGCGTGGTATAAACAACACAATGATCCCAGAACAAGCTCGTTAGGGTGAAACAAGCTGTGTGTGTGTGTGTGT
>NW_019498385.1:0-434 GCF_002814215.2 Seriola lalandi dorsalis | reverse complement strand
CTTCATGAAAAGGTGAGCTGAGTTATGGCCAAAACATGTTTTGTGTAGTCACGATGACCTTTGACCTTTGACCCCTAAACTCTGATCAGTTCATCTTTGAGTCCGGGCGCAAAGGCACACAAATGTGTAAACTCTTATTCGGGAGTGAGACATCTGTCATGAGCTCATGTCCTCTGTTGGAGAGGACAGGTGAGGCCGGGACAGGCTGTCCCAGGTGAGAGGACAGTCTGATGATGTGCATGAGAACCTGTGGACAAACGCAGGAGACAGGGTTGTGTATTTCTACCTGTGCAGCTGTTCCACACGTACGTACAGGTGGATGGAGATCAGGTGATGTGCTGAGGTGAGTGTTGTTCTGGATGTTTTATTGGATTTGTAGTGTCAAGTGTATTTTTATTATTATTATTATTATTATTATTATTATTATCAAACAG
>NW_019498384.1:0-333 GCF_002814215.2 Seriola lalandi dorsalis | reverse complement strand
AATGACAAAGTCTTTGTTTGTCACTGGATAATCTTCCACATCTCCATGATGACTGTGGCTGTGCAATGTTTTAAATAGTTTTAGAACTGGTATTTCATGAAACATTAAACATGAAGACTTTTTTCATTCAACTGCAGGTCAAAAGGTGACATATACAGCCAGTGACACTAATTGTAGGTCATGTGCCTGTACCTGAACCTGCTGACTAATGATCATAACACAAAAGAAAAAAAAACAGCAGGCAACTTTCATGATATTTAAAAAAAAAAAAAGATTTGTATTAAATGGATACATGTATGTAAAGAAAGGTATTCATTTGCATGATGCAGAAAA
>NW_019498383.1:0-333 GCF_002814215.2 Seriola lalandi dorsalis | reverse complement strand
GAGTTATTTCACTGCTAGAATATCACGGGCAAACAGAGTTAGTTTGCACCAAAGCCACTCTGCCTCTCTCTCTCTCTCTCACATCGAGAGTTGTTAGATCGCACGTATTGTATGTCGGAAGGTGTGATGGTGGGTGGTGCGGTGTGGGGGATCAGAGGTCTGTGCTGGTGGAAAACTTTCTGTATGTTTTTTTTTTACTGTATTTCATGTGACATACCGTGGTTAGCAGAACTGTATCTGAAAGTGAATTTTTGAAGTTGTTGTTGAAACCTGCCCTGTGTGTGTGTGTGTGTGTGTGTGTGTGTGTGTGTGTGTGTGTGTGTGTGTGTGTGT
>NW_019498382.1:0-333 GCF_002814215.2 Seriola lalandi dorsalis | reverse complement strand
GCCTGGATCATGTTAAGGGCTTGGCTCTTGAGCACCACTGGAACATCTTGTCGACTCAGGATGACAAGTGCATACTGCCTTGGAAAAACAATTCCTAACCCCTGAGGAAAATTTTACATAAGCCGGAGTGAACACTGAGCTTTAAGGAATGTTTATGTCTCAAATAAGATAATAGGCCCATCTCACATTTTAACAATGACTATGTTAAACTGCTTTTACAGGCCTAGTAATTACAGCATTGGTGCCTGCTGGCTGTCCAGGACGTCACCCTCAGTTATGTGTCCAACTCTTTGAGCTCCTACTCCATATGTTCTGTCATTAACTACCACCACA
>NW_019498381.1:0-333 GCF_002814215.2 Seriola lalandi dorsalis | reverse complement strand
ATATATATATATGTTGTGAAAGAGCACAGAATGACTATTAATCCATCGAAAATAATCCCAAACAAATGCACTATATCCTCCTATTTGAGTAGCATACCTGCAGCTAACTGCGCCCTTTTTAAACATGAAACTATATATTTGTGTTGTGTTTATAATGCTGTGCTCATCAGTAGTTTTTATTTAAACATGGGATTAAATGACTATGTGTGTGTGTGTGTGTGTCCGATTGCGATAGCTATATAATGTATTAACACCAGTCTTATCCTTTAAAGCCGACTTAAGTGGGAAAATACATTTATCTGTTCTACCACTGCCATGTTGGAAAAAGGGTGT
>NW_019498380.1:0-333 GCF_002814215.2 Seriola lalandi dorsalis | reverse complement strand
GAAAGCGGCACTTCCGGTCGTCTCGAGACTTCTGCAGATAAAACCGTTTCACTGACATCTGATAACTGTTCGACTTCAAGAACTGTTTTTAATTTAGTTCCTACTGTTTTCTCAGCCTTTCTGAAGCTCAGCGTTGTTACACTGATGAGCATTAACTCCTTAGTTTAACTCCCCCTGAACTAGCCCCGCCCCCTCGCAAAACGCACTGCAAAACGTTGTTAAATTTAGTAAGGGGTGGGAATGGGTGAAGGCACTTCCGGTCGTCTCGAGACTTCTGCAGATAAAACCGTTTCACTGACTTCTGATAACTGTTCGACTTCAATAACTGTTTTT
>NW_019498379.1:0-333 GCF_002814215.2 Seriola lalandi dorsalis | reverse complement strand
TATCACTGTGACTGAAACCATACAACATTAGTTCATGTTTAACCAGCGGATTTAGTCATCTGACAACTTATGACTAACTAACATTGACATTTATGTTAATTGATATCTTCCTGTTTGCTAGCCTAGCATTAGCTTCAGCGTTTCTAGTGTGGGCCAGTCTGCACCTTCAACATCTGGAGAACTCATCTGTCCATTAATCAATGTGGTCAAAGGAAGGTGAAGTAAACAACGATGCCTCACAGGATTCATTCAGAGACATTAAAGTGTTCAAGACTTCCTGGCCTCAGTGTGACGTCAGAGGAAAATGGCCGCCGTGTGAATGTGGTGTGTTAT
>NW_019498378.1:0-450 GCF_002814215.2 Seriola lalandi dorsalis | reverse complement strand
ATTACTCTGAGGCACTTCTGTTGCTTTGGTTCAGTTGGTCTTGACTTGGCTTATAAAAATAAAAGATCGCGTATGTAGACAAAAATCATGTTACTTGTAGCTGGTGGCAAAGAAAAATAAAAGACGCGAAAAGTGCAAAAATGACTAAGAGCCATGAGTTTGTGGCGAGCAGCTTAGAGCTAAGAGTTTCCATGGCTACAGAGCCGGGCTTTGAGCCGGGACTCTGAGCTTTGAGCAAAGATCTCAGCTTCTAGTTTCTGCATCGTTTCTCACTTTGCGCATCTTCTTGTCATCTGGATTTCTCTGACTTTTCTTTCTCTTCTGGTTCTCTTCTGAACTGATTTTCAGACTTTGTGACTGACATCTGACCTGGTTTTCGGGGCTTCTGACCAATGTGTGAATTGATCACGACTGTTTTATCCCCTGGGGGCTGGCGCATGTTTCAGGGGC
>NW_019498377.1:0-333 GCF_002814215.2 Seriola lalandi dorsalis | reverse complement strand
TTGGTTGAGAAAGTGGCAATACAATGGCAAATGGTTGACCAACCTTTAATATCCAGAACAAAGAACACTGAGTGAGACTCAATCGTTCATAGATAAAATATAAAAATAAAATACTATTGTTGGATCACATCGGTAGCATATTACAAAAATATATAACATATTTAAAAAATTAAAAAATGTATCAATTAATTAATTAATTTGTTTGTTTAACAAACAAGATGAATGAGGTTTTTTTAGGTCATTTTATTCATTTTACAAGAGATATAAATTGTGTGTGTGTGTGTGTGTGTGTGTGTGTGTGTGTGTGTGTGTGTGTGTGTGTGTGTGTGTGCG
>NW_019498376.1:0-334 GCF_002814215.2 Seriola lalandi dorsalis | reverse complement strand
GGTTGTATAGATAAGTATATTTAGTGTCTCACCACCATCTTCACTTCCTGCTGGACACTCTCTCTCTCTCTCTTTATTTCCAACATTTAATAAAGATTCAATAAAGTTTCATTTAACCTCACAGATCTATTCATATGTTTCAATAATTTCTTTTATTTTTTGTACATTTCAAAACTGTCAAGCCACGATCAACAAATGTTTTTTTCATGAGCCAAAATAAAGTGAAATGGATGAAAGAACAAAACAAGATAATCAGTGTTTGTCTGTGAAGGGATGAAAATAATTCCTGTAAAAATAGTTTCTCTCTGAAAGATTAAAAAGAGGTAAATCTTCA
>NW_019498375.1:0-334 GCF_002814215.2 Seriola lalandi dorsalis | reverse complement strand
TCTTTGATATCACCACTGCAACACCAGAAGCACGTCATAGGGTGTGAGAGGGTTGATCATATTTGAATTGTAAAACAGAAGATTTGCCGTTTAGAAAAATGGCTTTGCTAGATGTGTGTTACTGAAAAAGAGAAGATAATGCAGCCTTTATTTGACTTGCTTCTTGTAGCGTGTCAGCATGCTAACATTTTTACTAAAAAGCACTAAAACTACAGCTGAAACCTAGGAGGAATGTCATTTGAATGTAGCAATGTAATGTGGTGTAATGTAGTTTTGCAGTTATTTGGTCAGAAACCAAAAGTTTTGGATAATTATAATTTTGATTTATTGATGG
>NW_019498374.1:0-334 GCF_002814215.2 Seriola lalandi dorsalis | reverse complement strand
TATAGTGGCCAAGCCCACGCTTTAGGCCACTGAGGTGCTCCACCACGGATTAGTTAATTGACGCACATTTTCACCTTCCGATTAAATGAAATATTGTCCATTCAGTACTTGCCGGTTGTAAATTGTCCATTTATTCCATGTAGTATTTCTTTTCCATTCAAACATTAATAGTCCAACAACAGTTCACAAAATCACAACTCAACTGCAGCTCCTCTGCCTTGAGTTTCATGTCACCAGGTGAATACAGAGTAGGTTCGGTGAGTGTGTGTGAATGCGGGTGTGGTCAAAAATCTGTTTCCCTTTCCGGGTGGCACCTGAACCTACACAGGTTAGT
>NW_019498373.1:0-452 GCF_002814215.2 Seriola lalandi dorsalis | reverse complement strand
CTCAGTCCACCAGTCACCACAGTCCACCATAGTCACTACAGTCCACTATAGTCATTACAGTAACCACAGTTACCATAGTCCACCACAGTCACTACAGTCCCCCACAGTCACTATTGCCACTCAGTCCACCACAGTCACTATTGTCATAGTCCACTACAGTCACTATTGTCATAGTCCACCACAGTCACCACAGTCACTACAGTCCACCACAGTCACTATTGTCACTACAGTCCACCAGTCACTACAGTCACTATTGTCACTCAGTCCACCACAGTCACTACAGTCACTCAGTCCACCAGTCACTACAGTCACCACAGTCACTACAGTCCACCACAGTCACTATTGTCACTACAGTCCACCAGTCACCACAGTCAATATTGTCACAGTCCACCACAGTCACTATTGTCACTCAGTCCACCACAGTCACTACAGTCACTCAGTCCACCAGTCAC
>NW_019498372.1:0-403 GCF_002814215.2 Seriola lalandi dorsalis | reverse complement strand
ATAGACCAAATGTTTCTTTGCTCCACTGGACAAAGGAACTCACACTCCACAGTTCCTCACCGTTCACACCTGGAGATGACCCTTCCCCCCACGGACCTTACTGGCCAGCCATGGTCAGCGCGTGACATGTGACCCCCAAGGGTGTCACCAAACAAAACCAGTCTTCTAGACCTCTTCTCTCTCTCTTCCCTTCTTGGCTTGCTCTGGGGAGCAGCTCCAGCTCTCTCCTCTTGGTTCTTCAAAGGGCAACAAGGCCCCAGCCCAGGTCAGCTCTGCTACCTGAGAAACTAGCTCTCTCGCCGGCCTGCAACCAGCAGCCTGCAAACACTCTTCTCCTCCACAACAGCGACCTGCTTCGGATTAACTGTGAGTGAACCAAATCCTCTTCAGAATCAGCAGCTAC
>NW_019498371.1:0-334 GCF_002814215.2 Seriola lalandi dorsalis | reverse complement strand
CTGGTTGCTGTGTGGTTGCTCTGGTTGTTGTGTGGTTGCTGTGTGGTAGCTGTGGTTGTTGCTGTGGTTGTTGCTGTGGTTGTTGTGGTGGTTGTGTGGTTGTGTGGTTGCTGTAGTTGTGTGGTTGTGTGGTTGCTGTGTGGTTGTGTGGTTGCTGTGGTGGTTGCTGTGGTTGTTGCTGTGGTTGTTGTGTGATTGCTGTGGTTGTTGTGATTGTTGTGTGGTTGTTGTGTGGTTGCTGTGTGGTTGTTGTATGGTAGCTGTGGTTGTTGTGTGGTTGTGTGGTTGCTGTGGTTGCTGTGGTTGTTGTGTGGTTGCTGTGGTTGTTGTGTGG
>NW_019498370.1:0-334 GCF_002814215.2 Seriola lalandi dorsalis | reverse complement strand
CTTTGAACCATTGTTTCAAAGTAACACTCAGGTGTGGTGGATTTTTCCAGTGGTGGAAGCAAACCAGTGCTGCTTTACAGTGTGACAAAGACTTGAACAGGATTAGTCTAAAAATGAAATGTCTCCGCTATGTATTGATTTAGTTTTCTTCTACTGTGTGTGTGTGTGTGTGTGTGTGTGTGTGTGTGTGTGTGTGTTTGGTCATATGACACTGAACTGCACATATACAGTACCTATTTTTTTTCCAGCAACACTGTGATATTTGTCACCATAAATTAAATTCATGGAGCTCACTGGGATGTCAGATCATCACAGCCACCGCTGTTCCTGGCAC
>NW_019498369.1:0-334 GCF_002814215.2 Seriola lalandi dorsalis | reverse complement strand
GTGTTGTTTGATAGGCCAGAGAGACCAATAAAAATGGTGTTATGAAGGTATTATTGACAAATAGAGTGGCAGGTTTATTATGGGGCATTAAACTGGCAACAGATGGAGACCTTTGCCCATTGTTCTAGTTCAAACAAGGGCAAATATCATCATTCCACCTTGGTCCTATTATTCCCCTCTGAAGTGTGTGTGTGTGTGTGTGTGTGTGTGTGTGTGAGAGCTCATACCTGTTTGATGCTGCTGATCTAGGCTTTACTCAGTATTAATGAATCAAACACTAACTACATCATGTTCATTATCTGTCTACTTCAGTTCAGCTCGGTTTAAAGAGACA
>NW_019498368.1:0-334 GCF_002814215.2 Seriola lalandi dorsalis | reverse complement strand
GTTTCCACGTCCAGGGTCTGACCTGTAGCTGAGAAGAAATATCTTCACTAGTCCCAAATTAGTTTGTTGCAATGCCTCCTTTTCCATTATTTTCTCTAGGTAATGTCTAACTTGCAAGAATCTATAAAAGTCTTGGTTTGTTAAACAAAATCGATTTTTAATATCCTGGAATTGTTGCAGTGTGCCCCTTTCATAGAGGTCAATATGTTTTATTAACCCTTTATCAGCCCACTGTTTAAATCTTACATCCATCCTGTTTGGTAAGAAATCTGTGTCGTATCCTATCCATCTTATCATCCAGTATGGTTCTTTACCCTTGTTTTCATTGATTACC
>NW_019498367.1:0-334 GCF_002814215.2 Seriola lalandi dorsalis | reverse complement strand
ACCTTCATGTCTATATGTTCTGTTCACCACACAGAAGAATAAAAACACAGCTAAACCAACATGTATAATCCACATGAAACTCCACAAAGCACGTTAGTTAATAAATACAAGGTTTAAAAGAAGACATAGCCAAACTTTTTAAAATCCATTGAAATGTATGGTGACCTAGGGAGGCACCTGACTGCAAATGGCTCAAATTAACAACAACTATCAGGCTGAACTGACACATCACACAACTGTGTGGAAATCAAGATAAACAGGAAAGCAGTAAAGTTAAGTGTGTAAACAGCATGTAAAGTAACTGTGCAAATGTGTAAAGAGCTAAATGCTAAAT
>NW_019498366.1:0-568 GCF_002814215.2 Seriola lalandi dorsalis | reverse complement strand
AGAGAGCCCTCTGTTTATTTGTACCTCCAGATGTCCTCAAATTATAAGTGTGAGAGGTTTACAGAAGGCAAGACCAAGGTGGGAAAAGAAAAGAAAAGTTGGAAAGAAGAGCAGAGAGGAGAGAGCAGAGAGGACAGGAAATAAATGAATGGTGTGAAGAATAAAGGAACGTGTGACAAAGAAAAAAGAGGGGGCGGGAAGAAGAATGAAAAGTTCAGATATATCTGCCTCACGCCGACTGCTAGCATTTGAACTTGCCACACACATACGGTAAACACACACACACACACACACACACACACACACACACACACACACACACACACACACACATTGAGCTTATAATTGCGAAAAGGCTTTGTTATTACTACAACAACCTGCTGTCCTTATATATGATGACTTTTTAATTTGTTTTACTCGAGCATTCAAGACACAATCTTGACTCAAGGCCAAGTGAACTGGCTAGAAAGCGTTAGCCAGGGCTTCAATTAGCACACAAGAGAAAATCAATACATTCAATTCCACATTAGTCATTTCTGCACTGCTTCTTCTTTTTTTTTTTTTTTTT
>NW_019498365.1:0-334 GCF_002814215.2 Seriola lalandi dorsalis | reverse complement strand
TGTGTGTGTGTACGTACGTATTGAAAAGCCTATGGATGTGTTTAAGTGCCCGTGTGTGTGTGTGTGTTTTCCCCAAGTCATTAGACATAGTGGCTTTCTCAGCACAGCAGAGAGCTCAGTAAGCAGGAGTTCACCCATCTCCTCTGACTGCTGCTGATAGACTTATAGATAGATTTATTCATCACTCCTGAAAAAGTTTGTGCACCAAACAAACACACATTTAATACAGTCGGCCCCTGACATGTATAACCTGTAATGAAGAACGAAATCTAGTTCAATCATATTGCCACTTGTTTTGACCTATCAAGGACATTGACACTTTTCTTAACAGCAG
>NW_019498364.1:0-334 GCF_002814215.2 Seriola lalandi dorsalis | reverse complement strand
TGTAATCTGATCCTGCCACAAGCTAAGCAGATAAAAGAGGAGAAACTGTATTCACTGAGTTCAAGAGGAAGAGGAGCAGCAGCAGCAGCAGCATGAAAAGAACAAAACAGCACTTCCTACAAACAAATTCTATTATTCTAGCTCGCCTCTCTTTTACATTTCATGAGTGTAACTCCAGCTGCACTTGTAACATGAAGAACAATTTTACCGTCAGACCAACGCCCAGAACCAAGAACCATCTTTATACCACAAGCGTTGCTAGAGTTTTGACCTCTTTACACTTTTCTCCTTCTCCATGCACCTTGGAAGAAAGTGAAACTTTGCCAAAAATCTC
>NW_019498363.1:0-334 GCF_002814215.2 Seriola lalandi dorsalis | reverse complement strand
TTCAGTCATGATCCATGATTTCCTGTGTTCTTCACTACAAAGAATTCACAGCAGCTCCACTGTGAGATTGTTTCATTACTGAGGTAAATGTGACAGTTAATTATGATAATGATCTCAGGTAAAATCAACCAGCCCCTTAGAAACAGTTAACATATGAAGTGGTTGTGCTAACGGGTGGTGACAGTCAGAGACCTGCAGACCTGTGAGGACTGCAGCTGGTTTGAAGATGAAATCATGCTGATGGAAGTCAGGCTGTTAAAGAAAAAAAAAGGTCTTGTTAAAATGACTCGAGGCCTGAGTGACGTCTCTAATTTCACTTCACAGAGAATGAAGA
>NW_019498362.1:0-747 GCF_002814215.2 Seriola lalandi dorsalis | reverse complement strand
TTTTTTTCTCACTTTTAATGCGTTACTATACTATGACTTTTTATGCCTGACTATACTATGACGATTTTTTTCATTTTTCATGCCTTACTATAATATGACGTTTTTCTTCACGTTTTATGCCTTACTATACTATGTCGTTCTTTGACTTTTCATGCCTTATTATATTATGAATTTTTTTCACTTTTTATGCCTCACTATAATTTGAGATTTTTTTCGCTTTTTATGCCTTACTATACTATGACGTTTTTTTCAATTTTCATGCCTTATTATAATATGAAGCCTTTTTCACTTTTTATGCCTTACTCTAATATGACCTTTATTCACTTTTTATGCCTTACTATACTTTGATAATTTTTTCACTTTTCATGCTTTACTATATTATGACGTTTTCTTCACTTTTCATGCCTTAATATACTATGAAGTTTTTTTCACTTTTCATGCTTCACTATAATATGATGTTTTTATGACTTTTTATGCCTAAGTATAATGATGTTTTTTCCACTTTTTGTTCCTTACTATACTATGTCGTATTTTGACTTTTTATGCCTTATTATATTATGACTTTTTTTGCTTTAATATACTATGACGTTTTTTTTACTTTTCATGCTTCACTATAATATTACGATTTTATGACTTTTTATGCCTAAGTATGCTATGATTTTTTTTCTCACTTTTCATGCGTTCCTATACTATGACGTTTTTGTCACTTTTCATGCCTTACTATACTATGAAGCTTTTTTCACTTTT
>NW_019498361.1:0-334 GCF_002814215.2 Seriola lalandi dorsalis | reverse complement strand
TGTGTGTGTGTGTGTGTGTGTGTGTGTGTGTGTGCTCCCCCTCCTCAGACCCTCCCCATGCTGTTTTACTTTATTTTGTTGCACCTTCCACACTGTGTTTGCTGAAAGGTTTTGTTTTTAACACACCTTAGTTAGACTCACACACACACACACACACACACACACACACACACACACACACACACACCTAAACACTATTGTACTCATTCATGTTAAAGTGCTGTTAGACTGTAGACTGCATGCCTGACATACCTGCATGTGCCAGCAGCAAGGTGGCCATGTCTGTGTGCTGTCTTTTACATTTGTGTGTTTGATTGTAGAAGTGTGTGTGTGT
>NW_019498359.1:0-334 GCF_002814215.2 Seriola lalandi dorsalis | reverse complement strand
TTAAATCAGTGCGTCTCACTTTAGATTAGAACAAGGAACAAAGTGAACAAACTATTCAGTACTCAGTTAGTTAACTTACACTTTTAGAAATCTTGAAGTCTAGTCTCTATAAAACTGACATAACTCCATGTTTTTAAA
Source organism: Seriola lalandi dorsalis (assembly GCF_002814215.2). Taxonomy (NCBI): domain Eukaryota; kingdom Metazoa; phylum Chordata; class Actinopteri; order Carangiformes; family Carangidae; genus Seriola; species Seriola lalandi. Next base: position 196 of record NW_019498359.1, on the reverse strand, counting down.
GCGTAGCTGCAGTAATAGATGCACATCACACTCAAAACCACAGACCATGAACTCAGCATCAGATAGAAACTTTAAACCAGCCAGTCACCATCAGGAAACATTTCTACTGTCCAGGTAAACATCGATACGACACAGTGATCTGTTCATCACACATGTACAGATTTCTCTGGTAGGATTCACCTGCTGAACTCACCTC
>NW_019498358.1:0-402 GCF_002814215.2 Seriola lalandi dorsalis | reverse complement strand
AAGTAAAGAAACACCAGGCAATTATATAAAGACACATTTATATACGATTCAACAGGCATGATGTGTCACTTCTTCTGGATCTTGTTAAAAGCCTGGCGGCTGAGCTCTGTAGTCTGGAGATGATAAATTGATAGTTTGCAGCAGTTGAAGCATGAGAAGATGAAGGTGTGTGAAATGGTCTCTATGTCTTTGAAAAATAAAGTACATTGTATTTTGGAAACATTTCTAAGATGAATACAAACTAGACAGGACAGGTTTTACTGCGTGTTGCTGGCACCAGGGAAGTGTGTGTGTGTGTGTGTGTGTGTGTCTGTGTGTGTGTGTGTGTGTGTGTGCGCGCGCGCGCAGCTGTTAAAGAAACGTAAAGACGAGCACCTGAGGGCATGAAGGCTGAGCTCTGTC
>NW_019498357.1:0-537 GCF_002814215.2 Seriola lalandi dorsalis | reverse complement strand
AAAAAGTCATAAAAACGTCATAGTATAGTAAGGCATGAAAAGTCATAAAAACGTCATAGTGTAGTAAAGCATGAAAAGTCATAAAAATGTCATAGTATAGTAAGGCATAAAAAGTCATAAAAACGTCATAGTATAGTATAGCATAAATACGTCATAGTATAGTATGTCATAAAAAGTCATAAAAACGTCATAGTATAGTAAGGCATGAAAAGTCATAAAAACGTCATAGTGTAGTATGGCATAAATACGTCATAGTATAGTATGTCATAAAAAGTCATAAAAACGTCATAGTATAGTAAGGCATGAAAAGTCATAAAAACGTCATAGTGTAGTATGGCATAAATACGTCATAGTATAGTATGTCATAAAAAGTCATAAAAACGTCATAGTATAGTAAGGCATGAAAAGTCATAAAAACGTCATAGTGTAGTAAAGCATGAAAAGTCATAAAAATGTCATAGTATAGTAAGGCATAAAAAGTCATAAAAACGTCATAGTATAGTATAGCATAAATACGTCATAGTATAGTATGTCATA
>NW_019498356.1:0-476 GCF_002814215.2 Seriola lalandi dorsalis | reverse complement strand
TTGTTCACTTCATGGTAAAAACCATCATAGTATAGTAAGGCATAAAAATGCTGTAGCATTGCAAATCATAAAAACGACACAGTATAGTAAGGCATAAAAAATTCATACAAAAGTCAAAGTATAATAAGGCATAAAAAATTCATAAAAACGTCATGGTATAGTAAAGAACAAAAAGTCATAGTATAGTAAGGCATAAAAAAGTATAAAAATGTCATAGTATAGTAAGACATAAAAATTAATACAAAAGTCATAGTGTAAAAAGGGACAAAAAGTCATAGTATAGTAAGGCATAAAGAAGCATAAAAACGTCATAGTATAGTAAGGCATAAAAAAGCATAAAAAGTCATAGTATAGTAAGGCATAAAGAAGCATAAAAACGTCATAGTATAGTAAGGCATAAAAAAGCATAAAAAGTCATAGTATAGTAAGGCATAAAGAAGCATAAAAACGTCATAGTATAGTAAGGCATAAAAAAG
>NW_019498355.1:0-334 GCF_002814215.2 Seriola lalandi dorsalis | reverse complement strand
TCCTTCATCTTCCTCCCTCATTCTTCTCATTCTCAGCTATCATCCGCTGCTACTCCTGTGCTTCTCGCTCTGCCTCTGATATGCTGATGATGCTGATATTTTCTGTTCCTCCTACTGGATTCTGGGTCACAGATTCCCTAAGGACAAAATGTGAGGAGGAGGGAAGGTGGAGAGAGAGGAGGAGGAGGAGAGGAGGAGGGAGAGGCATGGGAGAGGGAAAGCAAGAACATGTGGGAGGAAGAGAAGAGAAGAGAAGAGAAGAGAAGAGAAGAGAAGAGAAGAGAAGAGAAGAGAAGAGAAGAGAAGAGAAGAGAAGAGAAGAGAAGAGAAGAGA
>NW_019498354.1:0-334 GCF_002814215.2 Seriola lalandi dorsalis | reverse complement strand
GAGAGAGAGAGAGAGAGAGAGGTTTTGGTGTGTGGACACAATGTGTGGACACAGCACTCCCCGGCAGCACTTAGTTTAATCATTATTTAAAGCTGCCGCTACCTGTGGCATTGATTTCATTAGGCAGGAAGAGCGAGCGCGGAGCACAAAGCGTGCAAAGTTGTTGTTTTTGCCATAGATTAGCTTACTCTGCTGCTTTTCTACTGATTAGATTTAAATTACATGCTCTCACACGCTTGTCTTAATTGAGGTCGACTTGCACATTCTCCAATGACTCAATAATTATAAAACGGACATGTTCTGTAGCGGTTTTTTTTTTTTTTTTTTTTTTTTT
>NW_019498353.1:0-860 GCF_002814215.2 Seriola lalandi dorsalis | reverse complement strand
AAAAATGTCATAGCATAGTAAGGCATAAAGAGTCATAAAAACATCATAGTATAGTAAGGCAAAAAATGTCATATAAAAATCATAGTATAGTAAGGCATAAAAAGTCATAAAAATGTCATAGCATAGTAAGGCATAAAGAGTCATAAAAACATCATAGTATAGTAAGGCAAAAAATGTCATATAAAAATCATAGTATAGTAAGGCATAAAAAGTCATAAAAATGTCATAGCATAGTAAGGCATAAAGAGTCATAAAAACATCATAGTATAGTAAGGCAAAAAATGTCATAGTATAGTAAGGCATAAAAAGTCATAAAAATGTCATAGTATAGTAAGCCATAGAAAGTAATAAAAATATCATAGTATAGTACGGCTAAAAATGTCACAAAAATGTCATACTATAGTAAGGCATAAAAAGTCATAAAAATGTCATAGCATAGTAAGGCAAAAAATGTCATAGTATAGTAAGGCATAAAGAGTCATAAAAACATCATAGTATAGTAAGGCAAAAAATGTCATAAAATTGTCATGGTATAGAAAGTCATAAATATGTCATAGTAGAGGAAGGCATAAAAAGTCATTAAAATGTCATGGTATAGAAAGTCATAAAAAGTCATAAAAACATCATAGTATGGTAAGGCAAAAAATGTCATAGTATAGTAAGGCATAAAAAGTCATAAAAATGATATAGTATAGTAAGGCAAAAAACATCATAGTATAGTAAGGCAAAAAACATCATAGTACAGTAAGGCATAAAAAGTGATAAAAACGTCATAGTATAGTAAGGCAAAAAATGTCATAGTATAGTAAGGCATAAAGAGTCATAAAAACATCATGGTATAGTAAGGCAAAAAATGTCAT
>NW_019498352.1:0-334 GCF_002814215.2 Seriola lalandi dorsalis | reverse complement strand
ACGCTGAAGCAAGTGATTAGCGAAGTGATTACATTTTCAATGAGCCATGCTGTGACTAGAGCACACTGAACCATACTGCACGGTGAGATATATTAGATCCCTATAGTACATCGAATATCATTTATCATCGCCTACAAACAGTGGGTGATATGTTCCAACTTAACTAGAAAGGATGAGGGGCAGTGAGCAAATAAACTGCTGGTTCTTTGGAAAATCAAATATATAAACAAAGGAGACACATGGACATTTAGGCACAGGCCTGCTGCCACCTCCTTTCATCCTGTATAATATCATCCAGTAGGTTTTCTTAGATAAAATGAAAGGTATTTATCAA
>NW_019498351.1:0-381 GCF_002814215.2 Seriola lalandi dorsalis | reverse complement strand
TTATTATTATTATTATTATTATGTCTTTATTTAAAATCATTGAGGGAAAAGCCTGCATTTACAACGCTGAGCAGATAGACATAATAAAAATACAAGTTAAAAGAAGAACATCAATTAAAACAAGAAAAACATCAGTCAAAACAAACATAAAGATACAATTAGAGATCCATGTTTCTTCTTCTTCTGTCTTTTATTTGAAGTGTTGATCCATCAGAAGATATAAAAACCATCTCAGTGTAGTTTTACATCTCCTCTCTCAGACTTCTCTCTGCAGCTCTAGTAACAACAGGTCGGTGAGCCAATCAGAAGAGAGGAGGCTCTGAGTCTCTCTTCTGATTGGCTGACTGTTTTCTGAGTGATCCAATAAAAATAAAGCAGATT
>NW_019498350.1:0-1424 GCF_002814215.2 Seriola lalandi dorsalis | reverse complement strand
TCATAGTATAGTAAGTCATAAAATCCTCAAAAAACGTCACAGTATAGGAAGGCATAAAAAACAAAAAAAACGTCATAGTATAGTAAAGCATAAATATCTCAAAAAACATCATAGTATAGTAAGACAAAAATATCTAAAAAAAAAATGACATTGTACAGTAAGGCATATAAACCTCAAAAAATGTCATCGTATAGTAAGACATAAAAACCTAAAAAAACCTCATAGTATAGTAAGGCATAAAATGTCAAACAATGTCATAATACAGCAAGGCATAAAAATATCAAAAAACGTCATAATATAGTAAATCATAAAAACCTCAAAAAACGTCTTAATATAGTAAGGCAAAAATATCTTTAAAAAAAGACATTGTACAGTAAGGCATAAAAATCTCAGAAAACGTCATAATATATATATAAGGCATAAAAAGAGAGATCCCAAGACTAGAGTCGAACCTACAGCTTGTTAATTGTGAAGCGACAGTTCTAACCATTCTACTACAGTTCCGTCCGGTTTCATCACTGTTGTGTGGCATAAAATGTCAAAAAAGATTATAGTATAGTAAATCATAAACACCTCAAAAAATATCATAGTATAGTAAGTTATAAATACCTCAAAAAACGTCATATTATAGGAAGGCATAAAAAACTAAAAAAACGTCATAGTATAGTAAAGCATGAAAACCTCAAAAAACGTCACAGTATAGTAAGGCATAAAAACCTCAAAAAACGTCACAGTATAGTAAGGCATAAAAAGTCAAACAATGTCATAATACAGTAAGGCATAAAAATCTCAAAAAACGTCATAGTATAGGAAGGCTTAAAAAATTAAAAAAACATCATAGTATAGTATGGCATAAAAACATCAAAAAACGTCATAGTACAGTAAGGCATATAAACATCAAAAAACGTCATAGTATAGTAAGGCATATATTCCCCAAAAAAATCAAAGTACAGTAAGGCATAAAAACATCAAAAAACGTCATAGTACAGTATGGCATAAAAACATAAAAAAATGTCATAGTATAGTATGGCATATAAACATCAAAAAACGTCATAGTATAGTAAGGCATAAATTCCCCAAAAACATCAAAGTACAGTAAGGCATAAAAACATCAAAAAACGTCATAGTACAGTATGGCATAAAAACATAAAAAAATGTCATAGTATAGTATGGCATATAAACATCAAAAAACGTCATAGTATAGTAAGGCATAAATTCCCCAAAAACATCAAAGTACAGTAAGGCATAAAAACATCAAAAAACGTCATAGTACAGTATGGCATAAAAACATCAAAAAACGTCATAGTATAGTATGGCATAAAAACATCAAAAAACGTCATAGTATAGTAAGGCATAAAAACATCAAAAAACGTCATAGTATAGTAAGGCATAAAAACATCAAAAAACGTCATAGTACAGTATGG
>NW_019498348.1:0-334 GCF_002814215.2 Seriola lalandi dorsalis | reverse complement strand
CTTCTGATTGGCTCACCGACCTGTTGTTACCAGAGCTCCAGAGAGAAGCCTGAGAGAGGAGATGTAAAACTACGCTGAGATGGTTTTTGGTTCTTAAAACCACAAATATATCTTCTTATGCATCGACACTTCAAATAAAACACAGGGAAACTGTAAAATATGGGACCTTTAAAAATAAAACAACAATGGAGCTAGTTTATTTTCTGAAGTCACACTTTTTTGCTACTAATTGAAAACAGCTTAACTAACAAGTTAGCCAGTGGATGGATTCTAACTAGTAGCCTAACACTAACATGTAACTTAAAAAAAAGACTGTAAAAGCAAAAGAAAAGAG
>NW_019498347.1:0-436 GCF_002814215.2 Seriola lalandi dorsalis | reverse complement strand
GCCACCTCTGGTAAAATCGCCTGAATCCTCAGTTGAGGGGAACATGCAATTCTACCCCCGGTTGTATAATGGCCTATGTCAAAAGTGTGACTCTTTTGTTGAGTTTTTTGTGTTTCCTGAAAAACCTGAAAAAATGACTTAGGCCATTATTTTAAGAGGGTGTCGATATGAAGGTCTCTGCCTGAGCCCAGAGAAGTCAGAGGATCGAGAATAATATTTCTCTGAACTGTGACATCTTCTAATGAGTTGCCACAGGAAGAGCATCCTTTAACATCATGTGTGCACATAACAGAAGCAATGGCATATTCTAATTATACTCACAGTTGATTTCAGCCAGTGGCTCCCAGCTTTGTTTGGCTTGTGACCCTTTAACATGAACCAGTGCCTGCTTGTGACCTTTTACCACACTGATTTGACTGATTTTCCTCCTCACATC
>NW_019498346.1:0-334 GCF_002814215.2 Seriola lalandi dorsalis | reverse complement strand
GTTTGTCATGGATATTATCTCTGATCAAATCTTATTACTCCCCCTCCCTGCCTCCCTGCTTCACTCCTTTTCCTCGTACATCGTTTTATTCGGACTGTGACCTCTCACCCTCTAAGAAGTATCAACATGCATGACGAGGGTTGGTCCCTGTGGAGGATCAGACGGAGAGTCAGCAAAGACGGTAACGAAGCTCAACGATCCACAGACACGACGATGACGAGGACGAAGACGATGACGAGGACGAGGACAAACAGAAGATCAGTCAGATTTAGTTTCATTTCAGTGACGTGGAGTTTTAAATTAATTCTATTTTCAGCAATTAATCAATGAGCTT
>NW_019498345.1:0-611 GCF_002814215.2 Seriola lalandi dorsalis | reverse complement strand
ATAAAAAGTCATAAAAATGTCATAGTATAGTAAGGCATAAAAAGTCATAAAAACATCATAGTACAGTAAGTCATAAAAAGTCATAAAAACGACATAGTATAGTAAGGCATAAAAAGTCATAATATAGTAAGGCATAAAAAGTCATAGTATAGTAAGGCATAAAAAGTCATTGTATAGTAAGGCATAAAAAGTCATAATATAGTAAGGCATAAAAAGTCATAATATAGTAAGGCATAAAAAGTCATAGTATAGTAAGGCATAAAAAGTCATTGTATAGTAAGGCATAAAAAGTCATAAAAACGTCATAGTATAACAAGGCATAAAAAGTCATAAAAACATCATAGTACAGTAAGTCATAAAAAGTCATAAAAATGTCATAGTATAGTAAGGCATAAAAAGTCATAAAAACATCATAGAATAATAAGGCATAAAAAGTCATAGTATAGTAAGGCATAAAAAGTCATTGTATAGTCAGGCATAAAAAGTCATAAAAACTTCATAGTACAGTAAGGCATAAAAAGTCATTAAAACAACAAAGTATAATAAAGCATAAAAAGTCATAGTATAGTAAGGCATAAAAAGTCATAAAAAGTCATAGTTTAGTAAGGCAT
>NW_019498344.1:0-334 GCF_002814215.2 Seriola lalandi dorsalis | reverse complement strand
TAGTATAGCATAATACGTCATAGTATAGTATGGCATAAAACCTCAAAAAACAAATAATTATAATACGGCAAAAAATTGTCAAAAAACGTCATAGTATAGTATGGCATAAAATGTCATAGTATAATATGGCATAACATTGTCAAAAAACGTCACAGTATAGTATGGCATAAAACGTCATAGGATAGTAAGGTATAAAATGTTCAAAAACGTCATAATATAATATGGCATAAAAGTTTCAAAAAAGTTCATAGGATAGTATGACATAAAACGTCAAAAAACGTCACAGTATAATATCGCATTAAATTTTCAAAAAACGTCATAGTATTGTATGGCA
>NW_019498343.1:0-334 GCF_002814215.2 Seriola lalandi dorsalis | reverse complement strand
CACACACACACACACACACACACACACACACACACACAGCTGAGACGCATGGCCACTCAAACAATATCTGACACACACACACAAAGCTAAAACACAAAATTGTGCACATTCCTACTCACTGCCTTCAAACACACACACACACACACACACACACACACACACACACACACACAGCTCCACAGGTAGAGTAATGGAACAGTAAATCAATATGGTGACAGGAAGTTGGCGAGGCTGACAGGAAATGGAGAATCTCTCCGGGCGACTCTTCTTTTCTGCTGCTTCAGTGTATCTGTGTGTCTGTGTGTGTGTGTGTGTGTGTGTGTGTGTGTGTGTG
>NW_019498342.1:0-334 GCF_002814215.2 Seriola lalandi dorsalis | reverse complement strand
CACACACACACACACACACACACACACACACACACACACACACACACACACACACACACACACACCCCTCCCAACTAAATTATAGTTTTTCTCGGTCGGAGCATTAGTGGAGCCACAAGGACGGTAACAGCTTTGGGAACAAACAGCAGTGAGAATGACACACAGTATGTGTCAGCGCCTTCTCACGTTTCCTCCTCCCCTGCAGAGAAGAAAGCAAACCTGCCATGTATCGTTCTACCATCTACAGAGTGGAGGCTGGTTTTCAAACTGGGAATGATTGTGCTCATTGTACCTTTCAGAAAAAAGTCACTTTGTTACCTCAAATAAAAAAAAA
>NW_019498341.1:0-334 GCF_002814215.2 Seriola lalandi dorsalis | reverse complement strand
TTCTATCTCACCAACACACATCTCCTCCATTGTTTTGTCTCTGTTTTAACACTTATCATTTAATATTTAACATTAATATTCCATGTCATACTCTGGCCCTCGCTGAAGCTCCAAAACTCTAGCGGAAGTAGGGTTTTTTGCTGTATTTGACAAAAGGAGTGAACACAGCATAAAGAAGAAGTGGATTTTGCTGTGACAGTGGTTTAAGACTTTCTGTTTGCATTATGATACCATTCGTCTGCCATGAAAACTTATCGCTTTTGGAATCCACAACAAACAACAGAATTTAAAACACCAGAATCTGTGTGTATACGCAGATATTAGAGAGTGACCA
>NW_019498340.1:0-334 GCF_002814215.2 Seriola lalandi dorsalis | reverse complement strand
TAAAAAAAAAAAAAAAAGCCTCTTGACGTCATTAAAATATAAATTGTTTATCTTGCTCAGCTCCGAGGCACTCCTCTACAGCTAGAATAGCTTTCGGGTTTATTATTCTTCCGCCAAATTTCGGCGCATAACTCGTCCCGCAGCTTTGAGAAAACCTCGGTAATATATACATCAAAACGTGCGTCTTGATCCCGAAAGAGGTGCTATGACTTTTGGTGATAAAATTCCAATTTTTCCCAAAGTTTTATATCAGAGTCTTTAATATCAAGACATTTCTCAAAACCAGAATATGATCAGGGTGACTTTTGAACACTGGAAATAAATCATGTACTCA
>NW_019498339.1:0-334 GCF_002814215.2 Seriola lalandi dorsalis | reverse complement strand
GTTAGCTAGTTTCTAACTTTAGCCTTAAGTTAGTTTAGCTAACTAATGTTAATTAGTTTATAACTTTAGCCTTAAGCTATAGTTTAGCTAACTAACGTTAGATAGTTTCTAGCTTTAGCTTTAAGCTACAGTTTAGCTAACCAATGTTAGCTAGTTTCTAACTTTAGCTTTAAGTTACAGTTTAGCTAGCTAATGTTAGCTAGTTTCTAGCTTTAGCTTTAAGCTACAGTTTAGCTAACCAATGTTAGCTAGTTTCTAACTTTAGCTTTAAGTTACAGTTTAGCTAGCTAATGTTAGCTAGTTTCTAGCTTTAGCTTTAAGCTACAGTTTAGCT
>NW_019498338.1:0-334 GCF_002814215.2 Seriola lalandi dorsalis | reverse complement strand
ACAGATGCTGTTTGTTTTTTTTTTTTTTTGTTTTTAAAAACTGACCTGAAAAAGGATATTGCAAACAACCAGAATGTAACATTAACACAGTCAAGCCAGGTTTCCATTTAATCAGAAACTAGGTTAAAACACCATCTTGGTAAACCATCACCGTTAGAGAAAAATTTCAACAAAAAAAAATCAATTTTAATTCTACCACTGTATTAAGCTCAATATAATTGCCCCATTGTTATGTACGTGTATGTACATGTACATAACAATTACATGGCACTTGTTGGATCTTCCTCCTCTTATAAAATGCCCTCCAACATTAGTTATATATGCATGCCCTCAT
>NW_019498337.1:0-334 GCF_002814215.2 Seriola lalandi dorsalis | reverse complement strand
ACGGGACAGGTGGGGACAGACAGGTGGGGACGGTGGGGACGGGAACTGACCCCCCCTGAATGCTGAAGGTTCGGTTCTGAAACCTGCTTCACAAAATGTTTGGAATGAGGTGGAGAAACGATCTGATCTCTGTTTAACGAGCTAAACGAGTCGTCTTGGAGATACGGTAAATTAACCTGCGTTGACCTGTAGTTAACGACCTCTGGTCACAGACGAAGTCGAGAGGCTGGTGGTTGTAAATGATCTCGTCACCGGAGCTGGTGTGTGGACGAACACGACCCTGACGTTCAGCTCATCATGTGACAGATATCAACAACGTTCTCAGAAAGCCTGC
>NW_019498336.1:0-334 GCF_002814215.2 Seriola lalandi dorsalis | reverse complement strand
GGTGCACATTTTAAATAATGGAAGTGTCCGGTATGGATGTAATTCTTAGGGAGAGTGGGCAAATATGTATGAATGCATGTATGTACTGGACATACGCATCATGAAATTCATGAATTCTTTTATTCAGTAAGAGATTGTACAAAAAAAAAAAAAACCCTGTGATGAAAAGGCATGAAATCTAATAAAAACAGTTACCTCTAACAAGCGCTTGGGGCAAACATCTCTCAGAAATTCAAACCAAGTTGTTCTCTTCTCCTTTTTTGTTTCATTTCCTTCCTCTCTCTCTCCCTCTCTCTCTCTCTCTCTTTCTCTCTCTCCATTTTTCCCCCTAACT
>NW_019498335.1:0-334 GCF_002814215.2 Seriola lalandi dorsalis | reverse complement strand
AATGTTTATGTTAAATGTATCTATGTATCTTAAATGAATCATAACTCTTCCTGAGTTTTAAACTCCCTTTTAATGGTTCGTCCTATCAACCTGATAGAAGTACATCAAAGTGTAAAACATGATATTCCCTGTCCCGCTATGATTAAAACTGGCATTTAGATGTGTTCAGGCAGGAATTCTTATCAAACATATAAAGTTTAGGGCAGTTTTGATGATACTAATAGAGCAACTTCCTCTAAAAAGGTGGATCATCGAAGTTCGCAATGGGCAGGTTCTCCAAAGGAAAACTCAAAAGCTTTACAATTTAGCATTATGAGAGCATTAATATTAGACT
>NW_019498333.1:0-334 GCF_002814215.2 Seriola lalandi dorsalis | reverse complement strand
CACACACACACACACACACACACACACACACCGTCCTGCTGCCTCAAATACTCTCTCGCTGAAAATAGTCCCCAACAAATGCACCATTTATTTATTTACTTACTCATATTTTAATCAGCATTAAAAATAGGAATTGAAAAAAGAATTTATAAATGAACGATTAATAAACCAATAAATACTCCGTTTTTCAAGTTTTTCAACATGAACACTCATTAAATAAACCATTTATAAATAAATGTATTAATTCATGAATAAATAAAAGTATTAAAAGTGAGAATATATTCCTGGATTCTCTTCAATTTCCATTTCCTTTTTCCAGCTGCTTTTCCTGTTA
>NW_019498332.1:0-334 GCF_002814215.2 Seriola lalandi dorsalis | reverse complement strand
ACATCATATTATGGTAAGGCATCAATAGAAATAGTATTGTGAGGCATAAAAATGCCATAAAACATCATATTATTGTATGTCATAAAAATGTAAAAAAAAAACGCCATAGTATAGTATGGCATAAAAATGTAAAATAAACATCATAGTATATTAAGGCATAAAAGGTCATAAAAACGTCATAGTATGGTAAGGAATGAAACGCCATAGTATAGTAAGGCATAAAAATGCCAAAAAACATCATATTATAGTATGGCATAAAAATGTCAAAAAATGTCATAGTATAGTACGGCATAAAAATTCAAAAACACTTTAAGGTATATTAAAGCATAAAAGG
>NW_019498331.1:0-474 GCF_002814215.2 Seriola lalandi dorsalis | reverse complement strand
CACACACACACACACACACACACACACAAATCATGCACACAGCAGCTTTTATGCATATGGTATGGACAAATGTCTTTCTCCTCTATTGTGACACAGATGATATTACAATATATTATTCGATGGCCATATAGGCGAATGCACTGTATCTCTCCTTTGGACACTGATTAAGTGTTCAATGTGCATTCAGTGTGTTGTTATGGACTGGGTGATTCGAAGCAACAAGGGTAATCGATAAAATACGGGTTCCCCTTTTGAAAATGCAATATAATATCGACACCCTCTTAAAATAATGGCCTAAGTCATTTTTTCAGGTTTTTCAGGAAACACAAAAAACTCAACAAAAGAGTCACACTTTTGACATAGGCCATTATACAACCGGGGGTAGAATTGCATGTTCCCCTCAACTGAGGATTCAGGCGATTTTACCAGAGGTGGCCAGCATCATGAGGGGGTGATTTAGGCAAAAAAAACATT
>NW_019498330.1:0-333 GCF_002814215.2 Seriola lalandi dorsalis | reverse complement strand
AGAGAATGCAAATTCCACATAAAGAAAATAAGCAAAAATACTGCACTCAGAGTCGAAATGCAAAAAGAAAAATTACAACAACTGTGTCCTTGTTTACCTCACAACACAAAGAAGGTATGCAGGAGTAGAGGAACTGCGGAAACATTATTTCAATCGGTCAAGCGTCATCTGAAGCATTGTCAGTTACCAGGAATGTCTGTGGGGAATGATGTGTCACGCCCCCACTGCAGCTCCAATGTCTGCTGGAGGCCTTCTAGAGGAGCACGCCTGAGCAACCTGTCCTCTCCATCGAGATGTTGTACTATTCTGTTAAAGCTGGATTTTAATATTATA
>NW_019498329.1:0-334 GCF_002814215.2 Seriola lalandi dorsalis | reverse complement strand
TGTGTTGGTCAACATGTTTCTTTGTGTTGGTCAACATGTTTCTTTGTGTTGGTCAACATGTTTCTTTGTGTTGGTCAACATGTTTCTCTGTGTTTGTCAACATGATGTTTCTTTGTGTTGGTCAACATGATGTTTCTTTGTGTTTGTCAACATGTTTCTTTGTGTTGGTCAACATGTTTCTTTGTGTTGGTCAACATGTTTCTCTGTGTTTGTCAACATGATGTTTCTTTGTGTTGGTCAACATGATGTTTCTTTGTGTTTGTCAACATGTTTCTTTGTGTTGGTCAACATGTTTCTTTGTGTTGGTCAACATGTTTCTCTGTGTTTGTCAACA
>NW_019498328.1:0-415 GCF_002814215.2 Seriola lalandi dorsalis | reverse complement strand
AAAAAACGTCATAATATACTAAGGGATAAAGATGTCATTGTATATTAAAACCTAAAAAGTGAGAAAAATTACATAGTATAGTATGGCAAAAAAGTGAAAAAACGGCATAGTATAGTATGGCAAAAAAATGAAAAAATGGCATAGTATATTAAGGCATAAAAACATCAAAAAACGTCATAATATGGTAAGGGATAAAGATGTCATAGTATTTTGACGCCTATAAAGTGAGAAAAATGACATAGTATAAAATGGTGAAAAAATGTGAAAAAACGGCATAGTATAGTATGGCAAAAAAAATGAAAAAATGGCATAGAGTAATGAGGCATAAAAACATTGAAAAACGTCATATTATACTAAAATATGAAGACGTCATAGTACAGTAAGGCCTTAAAAGTGAAATAAACTACAGAGTATA
>NW_019498327.1:0-334 GCF_002814215.2 Seriola lalandi dorsalis | reverse complement strand
AATCTCATGTTTCTCCGGCTGCAGCGTCCTGGCAGCTCCACACAAACACACACTGTGCTCTATACTTGTGAGGGCCATCAGTGACGTGATGCATTTACCTCCTTTTCCCCCTCCGACCCAAACCGAGTTCTGACCTTAACCCTGAAAACAAGTCCGAACCCCTAAAACTTTGAAGACGTAAGCGTCCTCACTCTGAAGGTCTCACATCAGGTCCCCACAAAGGTAGATTTACGCTCACACTCACACACACACACACACACACACACTCCTGTCAAATCAGTTCGCTCAGAGGAAATCCTCCCGGGAGGATTGATGTGCCAAGTGTCTCTCTCTC
>NW_019498326.1:0-509 GCF_002814215.2 Seriola lalandi dorsalis | reverse complement strand
TACTAGGATGTTTTTAGATGTTTTTATGCCTTTATATGCTATTTCATTTTTTCACTTTTTTTGCCATACTATAGTATGTCGTTTTTTTCACTTTAAGGCCTTAATATACTATGATGTCTTTATACCTTACTATACTAGAATGTTTTTAGATGTTTTTATGCCTTTATATGCTTTTTAATTTTTTCGCCGTTTTTTGCCATACTATACTATGTCGTTTTTTCACTTTTTTTTTTGCCATAGTATAGTATGTTGTTTTTTCACTTTTTTTTTTTTGCCATACTATAGTATACTGTTTTTTTCACTTTTTTTGCCATACTATAGTATGTTATTTTTTTCACTTTAAGGCCTTAATATACTATGATGTCTTTATACCTTACTATACTAGAATGTTTTTAGATGTTTTTATGCCTTTATATGCTTTTTAATTTTTTCGCCGTTTTTTGCCATACTATACTATGTCGTTTTTTTCACTTTTTTTTGCCATAGTATAGTATGTTGTTTTTCTCACT
>NW_019498325.1:0-399 GCF_002814215.2 Seriola lalandi dorsalis | reverse complement strand
ACACACACACACACACACACACACACACCTCCCTGCCTCCTGCTGCTATTCACTTCAACCTGGCACCTTACAGCACACTGCTGCCTTATTTCCTGTGTGTGTGTCGGATTGAATAAGGCGTTTGTCCCATGTGCTTGGGTGGATTCAAGTGCATGTTGCATGCATGTACGCATTTGTGCGTACGACTTTTCCTTTGGCATCACACACACACACACACACACACACATACACACACACACAAAAAGAGAAAAGAGAGAGAGAGGGTCCCACTGGACATCATTGCATGCAGCACATTTCCACATAATGCATGAGTGCCACTGACAGACCAAGTCTCACACACACACACACACACACACACACACACACACACACACACACACACACACACACACACACACA
>NW_019498324.1:0-619 GCF_002814215.2 Seriola lalandi dorsalis | reverse complement strand
TATAAAAAGGTCAAAAATCGTCATAGTATAGTAAGGCATAAAAAGGTAAAAAATCGTCATAGTATAGTAAGGCGTAAAATGTCGTAGTATAGTAAGGCATGAAAAGGTAAAAAATCGTCATAGTATAGTAAGGCATGAAAATGTCTAAAAACATCATAGTATAGTAAGGCATAGAATGTCCTAGTATAGTAAGGCATAAAAAGGTCAAAAATCGTCATAGTATAGTAAGGCATAAAAAGGTCTAAAAACATCATAGTATAGTAAGGCATAAAAAGGTCAAAAATCGTCATAGAATAGTAAGGCATAAAAAGGTCTAAAAACATCATAGTATAGTAAGGCATGAAAACGTCATAGTATAGTTAGGCATAAAAAATTATAAAAACGTCATAGTATAGTAAGGCATTTAATGGTTAAAAATCGTCATAGTATAGTAAGGCGTAAAATGTCATAGTATAGTAAGGCATAAAAAGGTCAAAAATCGTCATAGTATAGTAAGGCATAAAAAGGTCAAAAATCGTCATAGTACATATAGGCATAAAATGTCATAGTATAGTAAGGCATAAAAAGGTCAAAAATCGTCATAGTATAGTAAGGCGTAAAATGTCATAGTATAGTAAGG
>NW_019498323.1:0-334 GCF_002814215.2 Seriola lalandi dorsalis | reverse complement strand
TTCACCCTCCTGCCATGAGGATATTGAATTGTAATCCTCATTAATAGGGCAACACATCCCATCTTTAGGGAGGAATATAAAAAATTAATCTCCAATTTCTACTTCCAAGGAACAGAGCAGGACAACAACTCAGTCTAAATAAAGAAATTCATTAAAAACTAACTACTGCTAGCCTATAGGATAAATGTAATGTCGGATAATCACCAAGATGAAAAGTGAAGCAGAAGAACAGTGTTCATCAGTAGCTGATGAAATGAACCATGTAATGAATGGGGCAATGGTGGGATGCCATGTTTTGGTTGTTTATTATGTCTATGAATGAAATTTGATGATT
>NW_019498322.1:0-334 GCF_002814215.2 Seriola lalandi dorsalis | reverse complement strand
TATATGTATATATATATATATATATATATATATATATATATATATATATATATATATGTATATATATATACATACATACATACATTTGCTTATGGGAATCCTGTTCACAAAGCTGAAAATGCATGTGCAACATCCTGTTAGAGTTGCCATCCATCCCGGTTTCCATGGGATTGTCGTCTTGGGATTGTTCTCCTTTTTGAGCATCTGTTCCAGAAAATGAATATTCTTTCTTGGGACAGGTTGTTTTTGTGAAAATGCACGTATAATTTAGAAATAAAACCTAATTTGCTTCTTTCTACTGCTTTTGTTTTCTTCCTGGTTACGTTTGATCCTG
>NW_019498321.1:0-334 GCF_002814215.2 Seriola lalandi dorsalis | reverse complement strand
AGTTATATGGTGTAAATATAATACTGAAAAATCACAGGGTAACTCTGACACATGTAAAAATGATAATCTCTGATACACCGAAGCCTCCTGCACCTGACACATCCATTATGAATTGTCTTGTTTCCGAGATCTGTGAAGGAGAGACCCTGTGGTACTATGCAGGAAATTTTTTTTTTTTTTTCATTTGTAGATTCTGCTGTCATTTAGTCTCCAGACTGCACATACCGTCTAAACCTTGGGTTTAGACAGCTATAACCTCATAGCACCACTTTGCATTCTCTTTTGCAGTGCATCCATGCTTTGTTCAAGCTCTTGGCTGAAGTACGGCTTAGTA
>NW_019498320.1:0-334 GCF_002814215.2 Seriola lalandi dorsalis | reverse complement strand
AGACACGGCCAGCTTACCGGACAGGAGGTCATCTCCTGTGTGTGTGTTTGTGTGTGTGTGTGTGTGTGTGCAGTGTAACTTTTAAACACAATAAAAGGAGGGAGAGGACACAAAAAGAATGAGGGATGAAAAATGAAAGAAAAGCCAGACACAGACATTGTGCAGTTCTGGGGCTAAAAAGACATAATTCCAAGCTTTTAACGGATCCATGGACACAGAGACGACATGAATGATAGATCGATTACAAATTCTTAAAACAATTTTTCACTTGAAATATATGATATCATCTATGTCTTGTGGCAGATATTTTGAGACAAGATTAGATTCAAATGAA
>NW_019498319.1:0-334 GCF_002814215.2 Seriola lalandi dorsalis | reverse complement strand
CGGTGAAAAGGCTGGCACAGGTGCAGGAGCAGAAGCCGATGCTTCAAAAGAGGGGACAGACACAGTAGAGAAACGGGCTGCTAGCTGTTGCATCTGTCCGGCTAATGCCGCTAGTGTCATCCATGAGTCTCGGCAGCTTGTGTGGCTTCAGCAGCAGACGCACTCATCATGGCCTCATGCTGCTGCAAAACGCCCTCAATCGTCTCAAGGCGACTAAGTGGTGTTGGATTGTGTGCTGGGTTCATAGCTGGCCAGATTTTAACTGTAACAGGTATGGAGAAAACCCAATAGCAGCACAAGTGAACCAGGTTTTAGTCTTGAAACAGTCTTTATT
>NW_019498318.1:0-334 GCF_002814215.2 Seriola lalandi dorsalis | reverse complement strand
GAACCAGCTAGTTTAGCATAGAATTAACCCATTCATTGACAGTTTCAAAAGCCATATGGAGATGCTGAGTAAAACAATATAAATATTAAATTATTGTTATTTACAAATGAAATATAAACATGATATAGCAGAATTAGGTTGTTTTACCACTAATAATAATAAATAACATAATCTAAAAATAATTTTTAGGTACAGTGTAATCTTATAGTACTTTGTTGCTTTTCTCTGATGTGTATAAACATGTTTATTTAAATTTCATTTTAATCAACAATTACCAAATTACCACATTATTGTCTTTAAAAAACATATGTATGTATATATATATATATATATA
>NW_019498317.1:0-519 GCF_002814215.2 Seriola lalandi dorsalis | reverse complement strand
ATGATAAGTAATCGAATGAAATACTATTGTAAGGCATAAAACGTCAAAAATACGTCATAGTTTATTAAGGCATAAAAGGTCATAAAATGTCATAGTATAGTATGGCATAAAACGTCAAAAAAACACCATAGTATATTAATGCATAAAAGGTCATAAAAACTACATAGGATGGTAAGGAATAAAACTACAGTGTATAGTAAGGCATAAATATGTCAAAAAATGTCATAGTATAGTATGGCATAAAACGTCAAAAAAACACCATAGTATATTAATGCATAAAAGGTCATAAAAACTACATAGGATGGTAAGGAATAAAACTACAGTGTATAGTAAGGCATAAATATGTCAAAAAATGTCATAGTATAGTATGGCATAAAATGTCAAAAAAACATAATAGTATATTAAGGCATAAAAGGCCATAAAAAAGACTTAGTATGTTAAGGAATAAAACTACATAGTAAAGTGAGACATGAAAATGTCAAAAAAAGTCATAGTATAGTATGGCATAAAACGTCAAAA
>NW_019498316.1:0-334 GCF_002814215.2 Seriola lalandi dorsalis | reverse complement strand
CTTTTTTTTTTTTTTTTTGGTTTTGTTTTGTTTTGTTTTGTTTTCTTGTTTGACGGTTTAGTTTCTCCCCTCTGTGTCCTTCTCTCCCTCCAATCAGCCCTTTAAGGATGACATAGAGCTCAAGTCTGACCTCCGCAGCGACACCCTGGACACCCGCCAGGAGTACGACCTAAAGGTGAGAGCACAGAAACACTCACTTCTATCAATCCCATGTCTAAACAAACTGATTTTTTTCTTACTAAAAGACTCACAAAAACACATACAAATGATATAGAGCCAGGATAAAGACAACGCTGACATGAGAGTGGTCTCGTTGACTTCATTTTGGAGCAAG
>NW_019498315.1:0-334 GCF_002814215.2 Seriola lalandi dorsalis | reverse complement strand
GTCATAAAAACGTCATATTATGGTAAGGTTTCAAATGAAATAGTATTGTAACGCATAAAAATGCCCAAAAAAACGTCATAGTATAGGATGGCATAAAACGTCAAAAAAACATCACGGTATATTAAGGCGTAAAAAGTCATAAAAACGTCATATTATGGTAAGGCTTCAAATGAAATAGTATCGTAACGCATAAAATTTCCAAAAAACGTCATAGTATAGTATGGCATAAAACGTCAAAAAAACATCACAGTATATTAAGGCGTAAAAAGTCATACAAACGTCATATTATGGTAAGGCTTCAAATGAAATAGTATCGTAACGCATAAAAATGCCA
>NW_019498314.1:0-438 GCF_002814215.2 Seriola lalandi dorsalis | reverse complement strand
TCTGACTAAAGATTACTGTTGCTGTCAGACATGTTTATGCTGATTTACAGCTTTCATTGTAATACACAAAATAGATTTACTACATAAAGGAAGATGTTATGATGAGCATCTCTGCTCAAAACATGGAGAAAAATAATTTACTTTGTCAGCATCTATTAAAATATCTGACTAGTACTGACATTGAACACCTGTAGCAGTCCACATACAACAAACATTTTCAGACTGTAAAAGTATATCTAAGGAGGCATGACAGATAACTACATTCACAATAGTGCTTATTTACCGAAAGAGCTCCCAGTAATGACGAGACAGTAACAGTTAGCATTAGCTACCTAGCTACATGTTAGTAACTGTGTGCCAGCACACATCAACAAACTAAAAATGTAATGTCAAAATACACAAAATTGGTTACCAACCATTCAGAAACGTCCTGCTGCA
>NW_019498313.1:0-334 GCF_002814215.2 Seriola lalandi dorsalis | reverse complement strand
CAAGATTAAGTGCTTTGAATGGCAAATAAGCTTTGCTGGAGAGTGGCTGTGGATGAATCATTGCAGGAAATGACAGCAAATTGCTGCAACAATTGCTACTGACATTCACCGGTCACCTTAAACTATGACCACGCAAAAGACAAATGGTTCATTAGCAAAGCGGAGAAAAAAAAACAAATAGTGCACCAATATGCCGCCATAATTTATGATTTTCATAATGTGATTAAAGCATTTATACTCACGCAAGAAAAAAATGTGGAGCTATTAATAAAAACATTTTGCCATTACAATTGAACAGCCAAAATATTGTGGCATCAGCAAAATGAGTTCACTG
>NW_019498312.1:0-334 GCF_002814215.2 Seriola lalandi dorsalis | reverse complement strand
CACACACACACACACACACACACACACACACACACACACACACTCACACCCGAGGCCCTGAAGATATCCTTGCGCCTGTGGCCTGCAGGAGCACACGGATACATGTCAAAGCCTCATTTTCTTCTCTCTTTTTGAAAACAGGGGGGGGTTGAAAGCAAAGCTGAAAACACATGGCACCTTTCACCTCTAGGGGCAGCCAGGGAGGAGGGGAGGCCTGGTTTTGGAGAGGGTGGGGGTGTTTTTAAACATTTGGTCAGTGTCTGGCAACAGCAGGGTAATTGCTGTTAGTGGACAGCAAGGCAGGACATATATGGCTGTGTGTGTGTGTGTGTGT
>NW_019498311.1:0-334 GCF_002814215.2 Seriola lalandi dorsalis | reverse complement strand
GACTCTGCTCCCACGCCGAGGACAGATGAAGGCGCCACAGCGACGGCACAAAAACCCAGCTCTCCAAAAACAGACTTTACAATCTGGCCAAAAGAGGAGAGGGAGGGCAGTCCAGAGGGAAGGGGGTTCAATCTCAGTCACATTCTGCCCAGCCTCCCTCAAGCCAACGGAGGCAAGATGGAAATCCAGATACCACTGTCCGTGCTTCACAGCTGGCTCAAGCTTTATGGGTCCTCAGCCACGATGCACGGAGCTAAGCAGCTACATGCCCTCCCTACTGAGGAGGAACAGTCTGGACAGAGGAACTGCTCCGACCCCACCAACCGGTCGATCC
>NW_019498310.1:0-334 GCF_002814215.2 Seriola lalandi dorsalis | reverse complement strand
AACTCTTTTCAGTGCTTCATCTTTAAATGACACTTCAACTCTTTTCTGTGCTTCATCTTTAAATGACATTTCAACTCCTTTCAGTGCTCCAACTTCAAATGTCACTTCAACTCCTTTCAGTGCTTCAACTTCAACTGACACTTTAACTCTTTTCAGTCTTTCATCTTTAAATGATACTTCAACTCCTTTCAGTGCTTCAACTTCACATGACACTTCAACTCCTTTCAGTGCTTCAACTTCAACTGACACTTTAACTCTTTTCAGTCTTTCATCTTTAAATGATACTTCAACTCCTTTCAGTGCTTCAACTTCACATGACACTTCAACTCCTTTC
>NW_019498309.1:0-412 GCF_002814215.2 Seriola lalandi dorsalis | reverse complement strand
AACTTTCCATTGGATGCCTATAATTATAATCTGTGACTTTTCCACTTTAAAATGTCTAAAAACATATAGACCTGTGTTCTATATATTGTTGAGTTGAGTTCTTACATTTTCACAAATGTTTCCATCAATTCTCCAACCAGAGAAATCTGTGATTTTAATCATGGTTTCATTGGCCGCCTGTCAGTGACATCATATCCTTTATGATCATGTGTCAGTGTGTTTGTCTGACAGAAGCTCAACATTGACTTTTATCTAATTTTCAGCCACATACACTTTTGACACCTTGGTGGTTTTCACTCTATATTTGAACCAGATGAAGGATTTTAGTCGTCGGACGTCTGGATCTGAAGTTATCAGAGAAACAAGCTGAGGAAATGTTAGACAGCTCAGCTCCCAGCTGCTGGAGACGTCC
>NW_019498308.1:0-401 GCF_002814215.2 Seriola lalandi dorsalis | reverse complement strand
AACTGCTAACATCAGCATGCTAACATAAAAAGTCATCGTAAAGTAAGGTATAAAAAGTCATAGTATAGTAAGGCATAAAAAGTCATAGTATAGTAAGGTATAAAAAGTCATAGTATAGTAAGGCATAAAAAGTCATAAAACCTCATAGTATAGTATGGCATGAAATGTAGTATAGTAAGGTATAAAAAGTCATAGTATAGTAAGGCATAAAAAGTTATAGTATACTAAGGTATAAAAAGTCATAGTACGTATAGTAAGGTATAAAAACATCATAATAAATAAATGTATAAAAAGCCATAGTATATAAGTAATAATAAAAAAGTGAGTCGGGTGGTGCCGTGTCAATCAAAATGTTTTTATTCTTTCTGTGGTCAATGCCTAATAAATCGACATGGAAAAAT
>NW_019498307.1:0-395 GCF_002814215.2 Seriola lalandi dorsalis | reverse complement strand
TATGACTTTTTATACCTTACTTTATTATGACTTTTTACGCCTTACTATACTATGACGTTTTTATGACTTACTATACTATGACTTTTTATACCTTACTTTATTATGACTTTTTACGCCTTACTATACTATGACGTTTTTATGACTTACTATACTATGACTTTTCATGCCCTACTATAGAATGACATTTTTATGCCTTACTATACTATGACATTTTTATGCCTTACTATACTATGACCTTTATGTGCCTTACTATACTATGACATTTTATACTTTACTTTATTATGACTTTTTATGCCTTACTTTACTATGACAGTTATATACTTTATTATCCTATGACTTTTTATACCTTACTTTTTTATGACTTTTTATGCCCTACTATACATTGACATATTTAT
>NW_019498306.1:0-334 GCF_002814215.2 Seriola lalandi dorsalis | reverse complement strand
GTCTGAAGAGAACACCCACTGCTGCATCACAATTATTACATTCAGTCAAACAGCTGTGTCACCGCCGCCGCCGCCGAGGTCGCCAGGGTTTCACTGCAGAGCGAGGCCCAGAGGCACAAAGCTTAAGGTTCTCCTTAGTCTGAGTTAAGATTTCCTTGAAATAAAAACAAGTGCACAAAGCGCCCTGAAGGCTTCTTAGTTTCCTTAAAATGTTCACTTAAGTGTTTACGGTTTTCTCCTTATCTTAGTCTTATACTTAAGGAATCACTTAGTTAAACCAAAAGACCTTAGAGACCAAACTATGAAAGAAACTAACAAACATGACCAAGTTTAT
>NW_019498305.1:0-334 GCF_002814215.2 Seriola lalandi dorsalis | reverse complement strand
ACAAGGTAAGAGCTGAGGTTAGATCACACAGTTATTAAAAACAAAAACACAACAAAAAGACAGTAGCAAACCCTAGCGGTTGGCACCAACATTTCCAGGCTTGGCCCATCCAACTATAACTGGCACAATTTTGTAAAATGAGTGTACACAAAAGCACAGACAGCAAAAATATAACATGCAAAACAGCAGTCGCTATGACGACCTTAAAAATGATTAAATTAATTTAAATAGTTAAGTTAGCATAGTACAAAACATACTAAATACTTTTGGTTAAAGTAATTTACCTCAAACACTACAGTATCTGGCAACCCACATCTGGCTCCAGAGTCAGGGC
>NW_019498304.1:0-484 GCF_002814215.2 Seriola lalandi dorsalis | reverse complement strand
TTTAGCTGTACAGACTAATGAGCAGTGATAACTAACATGTCTTTGGGGTCATCAGGTGGGAACCTCCTTTCACCAGTGTTTCGTCTAGTTGGTCCCACGACACCTCCAGGAGGCTAGACAGTGATCACTGGCGTCCCAGAGTCACTCCCCTAATGCCAGCCATCACTGCTCCTCACACCACCACTATTTTCTTTATCTTGCCTATGCTACCACAAACAACACCATCATCAACTCTGACAAAACACACCAGCAGATTCAGCAAACAAACTCCCCTAAACAGTTGGAGAAAGTGGCGGCCATTTTGAATGAGGGAGGTAGAGTCAAGGAGAGATGCCTTTTTGAGCTAAACTCTCCCCCGCCGGGTTAGGCTGTGCTCTACCTCCCCCTACTCCCCCACTCTCCAAGACAATGCATTAGCATAAACCAATTCAAACAATACAAGCAAACAATACAGGCCACCTCACCTGGACTAACCGCATGGTCT
>NW_019498303.1:0-334 GCF_002814215.2 Seriola lalandi dorsalis | reverse complement strand
CATTACCAAATGTCAGTAATGGGGTAACTTTAGTACAATGGTTAGGACTGTCCTCTTTCATTCAGAGGGTTATAGGTTCAACTCCCACAAGGTCCTCCACCTGCATATTCTTTTATTAACATTTTTTACACCATACTATAATATGACGTTTTTCAGCATTTTTATGCCTTAATATACTATGTAGTTGCATGCCTTGCCATACTGTGACATTTTTATGACCGTTTATGCCTTAATACATGATCTTTTTTTTTTGACTTCTTGGCCATACTATACTATGGCGTTTTTTGCATTTTTATGCCATACTATAAAATTATGTTTTTTGGCATTTTTATGC
>NW_019498302.1:0-573 GCF_002814215.2 Seriola lalandi dorsalis | reverse complement strand
CCCACCACCCCCATCCGCCATTGTTTCAGAGCCCTCCACAAGAAGGACAAATGATTCATTACAGACTTATACGAGCCTGATTCCATTTCAGAGAACTGGCTCTGCTGCTTTTGTTCTGCCTGAGAGCTTTGCTACGCGACAAACGAGCAGACAAAACAAGCAGATGAAGCACTAGGCTGTGCTCTCCACTGAGTCACAGGTCAGCACAGCTGTTCTTCTAATTCTATCAGAGAGGAAAAAGAAAGAGAGAGAGAGAAAGCGAGGAAAAAAAAAAAAAAAAAAAGGAATGGGGAAGGCCAAGAGGGAAAAAAGAAGAAGAAGAAAAAAAAGAAAAGTCGGTCCTCGACCCGGAAATAATTGCTCACGCAAAGACTTATCAGGAATGTGGCCTGTCTGGAGGGTAAATAGTTGTTTATAGTCAATGTGAAATAGCCCACAGGGAATGACAGGAGGGGAGAGGAGGGAGGACGTCAGGCTCCACAGCCAGAGGACGGGGGTTTGCTGTGGAATGACTTGGCACAAAGCCCGTCCAAACAGGGAGCACACACACACACACACACACACACACACACA
>NW_019498301.1:0-334 GCF_002814215.2 Seriola lalandi dorsalis | reverse complement strand
ACACACACACACACCTCAGGGTAAAATAGAGTGGTCACATCATATCTCACCTCTGGAGGTGAGTAGCTGCTCTGTGCGTGTGTGTGTGTGTCTGTGTGTGTGTGTGTTAATACAGCGTGTCCAGCAATGACACTGATTCATCTGTACAAGTGAGTGTGGAGGATCATGCTTGTCAAGTTAAACAAAGTGACCAGGCTTGTATCTCTCACACACTCACACATCCAGAAACAATTATCTTTGCTCTGTCTGACTCTCTCTTATCAGGGGAGGTGTGTGTGCATGCGCGCGTGTGTGTGTGTGTGTCTGTGGAGGGGGTGGGGTGGGGTGGGGGGTC
>NW_019498300.1:0-334 GCF_002814215.2 Seriola lalandi dorsalis | reverse complement strand
AAATATTAGCTTAAAACAGAAAAAAAGCAATTAGGTGTGCTAGAAGGAAGCCTTTCAATTATTCATAATATAACCCTATTAAAGTATAAAAAGATTTAAGAAAATAGAACAGGTCATGTTTCCCTTTGGAGCTGTTTTTAATTAAGTAATGACCATGAGTTAATGGCATAGTACTATTCTGCCTTCTCTAGCTTAGGGCTGGCTCATGGCTTTTTAAAGTACATAGCTTCTTATTTATTTATTTGAAAAAAATGACTGAATTTCCTCAATGCCCAGGTCATGGTAACTATGCTGACAGCCAAGGGGGGAGTGATCAATTCCTCTGTGCAGTGTA
>NW_019498299.1:0-334 GCF_002814215.2 Seriola lalandi dorsalis | reverse complement strand
ACTCGTTCTCTCTAAGTTTGAACTCAGCAAATAACATCAACAGACTGATATGTCTTCATAGCACTTCATAGATCTCTCTCTCTCTCTCTCTCTCTACCTGAGCTGCGCGGTGCGTCTCTCGGTCTGTTTCCTGTTTACCTGTTTACATCTGTCCCGTGACTCGAGGTAAGAGTGAAATACTTTATTTATTTATTACGTTTGATAAACATCAACAGACAGCAGTGTTTGTAAACTGAAGGTAACCGAGTCGTGCGTGAAAGAAAAGTCGCGCGAGCCAGCAGCAACCTGTGGAGACGAGTCCAGACAATATATGACACGTGATCGTTTTAAAACA
>NW_019498298.1:0-334 GCF_002814215.2 Seriola lalandi dorsalis | reverse complement strand
GAGGTCAGATGCCTCCTGTGTGTGTTTTAATGTTTTGATAGTGTGGGGTGGGAGCGCAGCAGGGAATTATTCCATACCTGTGCAGGATAACCAAAGGGTTTTTACTTGGAGTGGTGACGTCATGTGTGAGTTGCAGTGCATTACAAACGGTGTAGTGTGACAGAAGTGTAGTTTGCTGTGCCTCCAGTAGAGGGTGTCAGCTTGCTGTGTTCAATAGTGTGCCTTAAGCTAGCATTCTAGCCTTCTGTGTTACTGTTTGCAGTGGATAACTTGAGCTGTTGTAGTGGATAACAGTCAGAGGTGTGGACTTGAGTCACATGACTTGCACTCACAA
>NW_019498297.1:0-405 GCF_002814215.2 Seriola lalandi dorsalis | reverse complement strand
ATTGGAGGGGGTTTATTCATACGTCCGTAAAGTATGTCTAATCGAGTTTGTGTGTCCATAAATGTGTGTGTGTGTGTGTGTGTGTGTGTGTGTATGTGTGTGTATGTGTGTGTATGTGTGTGTGTGTGTCCAGTGCAGTCCCACCCGTGGTTGAAGGGAAAAGGCACTCAACTCTGTCTGCAAGGCAGCCACCTCCTCCTATGTGGCACGATGCAGTCTGACTGCGCTGTTAGTACGAACATGTTTGTATGTATGTATGTATGTGTTTGTGTGTTTGTATGTATGTGTGTGTCTGTCTGTCTGTAACAGTTCTGGGCAAAGAGGGGGGTTCTTTTTTTTTTTTCTATTTTCTTTTTGTCCCCCTAGGCAGTTTGGGACCGGTAGGCTGCAGTATCTTTGGTATTA
>NW_019498296.1:0-334 GCF_002814215.2 Seriola lalandi dorsalis | reverse complement strand
ATTTATAGCCTTTTCATTCATGTTATGAACCAAGAAAAACACCAAAATGTAACGTAACCCCACATATTAATGTCGATATGGATAGTACACCTAAATAAACAGACACTAATGATTTAAAATCTTCTAGGTTGGTATTATTCACAGTTCAGTATATGCAGCATTACTGAGAAAGAGCTCTATCTTCTTGCTGCACCATCTGATATCAAGGGTTAACACGTGAGATACTACAGAGTGAGGGAAGTTGAGAAAAACAAGAGCACGGAACAGAAAACAGACGAGTCTTCCATGTCAGAAGCAGAGATGCAAGTACACCTCAAATGTAAAACAGAAACAG
>NW_019498295.1:0-334 GCF_002814215.2 Seriola lalandi dorsalis | reverse complement strand
TTTTGCCTTACTATACTATTACATTTTTATGCCTTACTATACTATGACATTTTTTGACATTTTCATGCCTTACTATACTATGACGTTTTTGACATTTTTTTGCCTTACTATACTATGACGTTTTTATGCAATACTACAAAAGCTTCTGGAAATGTTATGTTCGTGGTTCAGAGGTTAAAGGTCTTGCCTTACAATCTGAAGGTTATGGTTCGAGGCCTGTACTTAGCTTACTATATTATGACATTTTTATGCCTTACTATTGATGACGTTTTTATGCCATACCACAAAAAGTTTTGGAAAGGTTATGTTGGTGGTTCAGTGGTTGAAGCTCTTG
>NW_019498294.1:0-334 GCF_002814215.2 Seriola lalandi dorsalis | reverse complement strand
GTCGGTATTGAGGCTTCGCCTGCTGTTTGTGAAGACTTTCTTAACTTTTTTATTGACAAGGTTGCTGGCACTAGGGCTCTAATCTCACCGTCTGCATATGACCCTTCAGTCTCTGTCCCCTGCTCAGCTGTCCTTGATAGGTTTGAGTCTGTGCCTCTGTCAGATATACAGGACACTGTTGGTCATTTAAAGCCCTCAGGCTCTCCTAATGATGCTGTCCCCTCTCGACTATTTAAAGAGGTTTTTCCCACTGTGGGTCCATCTGTGCTTGCAGTTATTAACAGCAGTTTGTCCTCAGGTGTAGTCCCTAAAAACTTTAAACATGCAGTAGTGC
>NW_019498293.1:0-334 GCF_002814215.2 Seriola lalandi dorsalis | reverse complement strand
TGCAGCCATTATTGATCAGTCTCAGTGCAGCTTCTCGTGACGTTGGATGAAATGTTTGGATGTTGAAGGACTCATCAGACAGAATGAGTGACATCGTAACCCTCAGAAATTAGATTAATTAATCAGGAAACTGATCTGTAGATCAATCGATAACCATCAATTGTCAGTTGCAGAATCTTTTACATTGAATCTTCAGATTGAAGCGACGACACTGAGTCACTGAGCTTCAAACCTGCACAGGAGGAAAATAATGTAATGTTAATGTAAATTAATGTAAATATAAATGATTGTTATTTCATCTCAGACGGATGTTAAGGCTTTAATCACCAACAGG
>NW_019498292.1:0-334 GCF_002814215.2 Seriola lalandi dorsalis | reverse complement strand
AGGAGAGTCTGGTCTCTGCTGCTGGATCCTGAAACAACAACAGAACTGATAAATGTGCATGTTGAATAAAAACTGATGAAAAATATCTTCAATAGCTTCTTGAACACAACAACTGAATTTAAATGAGTCTTTCTGTCAGATTTAAATTCTGACCTTCTTGATCTTCTGACTTGAAGAGGACGATCCATGGACCCGTCACTCTTCATGGACACACAGCTGGATCCAGGTTCTTCCAGTTTCCTCCTGAAAGACACAGGATTTAATCTGAAGTGTTTCCAGAACACAGTCAAACAGTCTATTGTGGATACAGTTAAGAAACCAGGATAAGTGTGTT
>NW_019498291.1:0-334 GCF_002814215.2 Seriola lalandi dorsalis | reverse complement strand
TTTGAAATGTTAAATTGAACTTTAGCTAAAAGGAATTTCTAAACTGGTTCTGTAAAGCTTTGAAAATGTCTTTGTGTTCCAGGTTTTCTTGTCTAAAACATACGAACCTACGAGAGCTGAGAAGAAGAAAATTACAGTGAGTCTGTCCATGTTCACAGAGGTGAAATGTTGTCACTGAATGTTCAGTGGGAAGAAGTTGAGTGGTTTTGTGAGTTGTGTTTGGTCTGATGTTCACAGCTGGAATCAAACAGTTCTCTGCCAAGCAGCACCTCTGCAGTCAGTAGGAGGAGACTCATATGTCACATTATCTTCATCTCTAAAGCTCTTCATCACA
>NW_019498290.1:0-334 GCF_002814215.2 Seriola lalandi dorsalis | reverse complement strand
ACATTGTAAAGTAAGTCGTAAAAATGTCAACAAATGTCATAGTATATATGGCATAAAAATTCCAAAAAACATCATAGTATAGTATGGCATAAAAGGTCATCAAAACGTCATAGTATGGTAAGGAATAAAACGACATTGTAAAGTAAGTCGTAAAAATGTCAACAAATGTCATAGTATATATGGCATAAAAATTCCAAAAAACATCATAGTATAGTATGGCATAAAAGGTCATCAAAACGTCATAGTATGGTAAGGAATAAAACGACATTGTAAAGTAAGTCGTAAAAATGTCAACAAATGTCATAGTATATATGGCATAAAAATTCCAAAAAAC
>NW_019498289.1:0-762 GCF_002814215.2 Seriola lalandi dorsalis | reverse complement strand
GTCATAAAAACGTCATAGTATAGTAAGGCATAAAAATCGTCAAAAAACATCATAGTATAATAAGGCATGAAATGTTGTAAAAATGTCATTTTATAGTAAGGCATAAAGTGCCAAAAAATGTCATAGTATAGTAAGGCATAAAACGTCATAAAAACATCATGTTATATTAAGGCATAAAACGTCAAAAAACGTCATAGTATAGTAAGGCATAAAAAGTCATAAAAACGTCATAATATAGTAAGGCATAAAAATCATCAAAAAACATCATAGTATAGTAAGGCATAAAATGTCATAGTATAGTAAAGCATAAAAAGTCAAAAAATGTCATAGTATAAGAAGGCATGAAATGTCGTAAAAACGTCATAGCATAGTAAGGCATAAAATGTCATAGTATAGTAAGGCATAAAAACTCATAAAAACGTCTGGTATAGTAAGGCATAAAAAGTCAAAAAATGTCATAGTACAGTAAGGCATAAAAATCGTCAAAAAACATCATAGTATGATAAGGTATGAAATGTCATAGTATAGTAAGGCATAAAAAGTCCAAAAATGTCATAGTATAAGAAGGCATGAAATGTCGTAAAAACGTCATAGTATAGTAAGGCATAAAAAGTCAAAAAAACGTCATAGTATAAGAAGGCATGAAATCTCGTAAAATCCTC
The DNA here is from genome assembly GCF_002814215.2 of Seriola lalandi dorsalis. NCBI lineage: Eukaryota > Metazoa > Chordata > Actinopteri > Carangiformes > Carangidae > Seriola > Seriola lalandi. Next base: position 100 of record NW_019498289.1, on the reverse strand, counting down.
ATAGTATAGTAAGGCATAAAATGTCACAAAACGTCATAGTATAGTAAAGCATAAAATGTCATAGTATAGTAGGGCATAAAAGGTCATAAAAACATCATGG
>NW_019498288.1:0-334 GCF_002814215.2 Seriola lalandi dorsalis | reverse complement strand
GCTGCAGTATCTTCATGTGTTTGGAAACGACATGAGGCCACTTTGTGATGATGATTGGAAAACCCACTAAATGCTGTCTTATCTTTTTATTAGAAAAATAATCCACACTGTTAATTAGCTTCTGTGATTATAAATGCAACATTTTTCTACTTCATCAGAAATTAACTTTATCAAACTTTTTATATTCCATTTAATTAATTATTTAAACAGTAGATACAACAAACAATACACACTCCACATGTCATCACTCCCCCACCCCAGGCCACAAAGTGTATGAGAGATGAATGAATGAATGAATGAAAGAAAACATTCTTTTGATTGTCACTACGATGCT
>NW_019498287.1:0-334 GCF_002814215.2 Seriola lalandi dorsalis | reverse complement strand
AGAGAGTAATTTTCCACTGAACTTTGGAATAATTTAAATCTAGAGTTTACTTATAAACGCAAACATCCGTCTTCGACCATGACCACAAAACATTAAATGAATTAACATATCAAACTACTTGCACTAATAAAGGCAGAGAGGAGTAATAGGAGTGTTGATTTCATATTACATCCTTCAAACCTGGAATTAATTATGATACAAGTGGTTAATTGATCAAACAACAATATAAACATTTCCCAAAGCTAATAATCTATACATATAGATTACACAGCAGTTCTTTGACTGTAATAATAATAATATGGACATGCTGGATGTCATGTAGTGTGTTACCTTG
>NW_019498286.1:0-2012 GCF_002814215.2 Seriola lalandi dorsalis | reverse complement strand
TAAGGCATAAAAGGCATAAAAAGGTCATAGTATACTACGATGTAGTATAGTAAGACATAAAAAGTGATAAAAACGACAATATAGTAAGGCATAAAAAGTCATAAAAACGACAGTATAGTAAGGCATAAAAAGTCATTAAAACGAAATAATATAATAAGGCATAAAAACGACATAGTATAGTAAGACATAAAAATTCATAAAAACTTCATAGTATTCTAAGGCATAAAAAGTCATAAAAACGACATAGTATAGTAGGGCATAAAAAATGATAAAAACGTCATAGTATAGTAAGGCATAAATAATATAATAAGGCATAAAAACGACATAGTATAGTAAGGCATAAAAATTCATAAAAACATCATAGTATTGTAAGGCATAAAAAGTCATAAAAATGACATAGTATAGTAGGGCATAAAAAATTATAAAACGTCATAATATAGTAAGGCATAAAATCGACATAGTATAGTAAAACATAAAAAGTGATAAAAACATCGTAGTATAGTAAGGCATAAAAAGTGATAAAAACATCATAGTATAGTAGGGCATAAAAACAAAATAGTAAAGTAAGGTTTAAAACATTATAAACACGACATAGTATAGTAAATCATAAAAAGTTATTAAAACATCATAGTATAGTAAGGCATAAAAACAACATAGTATAGGAAGCCATAAAAACGTCATAGTATAGCAAGGCATCAAAACGACATAGTATAGTAAAACATAAAAATTCATAAAAACGTCATAGTATTGTAAGGCATAAAAAGTCATAAAAACGACATAGTATAGTAGGGCATAAAAAATGATAATAATGTCATAGTATAGTAAGGCATAAATAATATAATAAGGCATAAAAACGACATAGTATAGTTAGGCATAAAAGGCATAAAAATGACACAGTGTCATAAGGCATACAAACGACATATTATAGTAAGGCATAAAAGGCATAAAAATGACACAGTGTCGTAAGGCATACAAACGACATAGTATAGTAAGGCATAAAAGGCATGAAAACGACATAGTATAGTAAGACATAAAGAGTCATAAAAACGTCATAGTATGCTACGATGTAGTTTAGTAAGACATAAAAAGTGATAAAAACGACAATATAGTAAGGCATAAAAAGTGTTAAAAACAACATAGTATAGTGAGGCATAAAAAGTCATTAAAACGAAATAATGTAATAAGGCATAAAAACGACATAGTATAGTGAGGCATAAAAAGTCATAAAAATGCGAAGTATATTAAGGCATAAATGGCATAAAAACGTCAAAGTATAGTAAGGCATAAAAAGTGATAAAAACATCATAGTATAGTAAGGCATAAAAAGCATAAAAATGACACAGTGTCGTAAGGCATACAAACGACATAGTATAATTAAGGTAGAAAAGGCATAAAAATGACACAGTGTCGTAAGGCCTACAAACGACATAGTATATTAAGGCATAAAAAGTCATAAAAATGCGAAGTATATTAAGGCATAAATGGCATAAAAACGTCATAGTATAGTAACACATAAAAAGTGATAAAAACGACAATATAGTAAGGCATAAAAGTCATAAAAACGACATAGTATTGTTAGGCATAAAAAGTCATAAAACGACATAGTATAGTAAGCCATAAAAAGTCATAAAAATGACATAGTATAGTAAGGCATAAAAGGCATAAAAGCGGCATAGTATAGGAAGCCATAAAAACGTCATAGTATAGCAAGGCATCAAAACGACATAGTATAGTAAGGCATAAAAGGCATAAAAATGACACAGTGTCGTAAGGCATACAAACGACATAGTATAGTAAGGCATAAAAGTCATAAAATTGTCATAGTGTCGCAAGGCATCAAAACGACATAGTATAGTAAGGCATAAAAGGCATAAAAATGACACAGTGTCGTAAGGCATACAAACGACATAGTATAGTAAGGCATAAAAAGTCATAAAATCGTCATAGTATACTACGATGTAGTATAGTAACACATAAAAAGTGATAAAAACGACAATATAGTAAGGCATAAA
>NW_019498285.1:0-334 GCF_002814215.2 Seriola lalandi dorsalis | reverse complement strand
GACGGCGGGACGCTCCTCAAGAAGACTGGACACCATCATCAGTCATCTTGATCCCTAAAACAACAAGTCCTCCAAACAACAACCACGGAATGAGCCGTGGAAAGGTAGGTGGCTAATTTCTCTGCCTTTCATTTCAGAGTTTTGGTGAAGATGGAGGACTGAGATGGAGAGATCATACCAGTACACCCAGAGAGAAAGATGGATGAAGACCACATCCTTGGGCAGATGGATGATGAGCATGTCCCGTTGCTAGGAGGAGCAGAAAGATCGCCAGCCCTCAGGAGGAACGGCCCCCCCCCCCCAGAGAGCCAGGATCCTCCCAAGGTTTCTTCCT
>NW_019498284.1:0-334 GCF_002814215.2 Seriola lalandi dorsalis | reverse complement strand
ATGTTCTGACAAAGTCATTAATAAGCCATTGTCTGAGGGTTTTGTGCGTGTAAAGACAGGCACAAAAAAAAAAGGTGTTTTGTTTTCAGTACCTGTCCTTCATGCACGTTCTTATGTGCTACAGACTTTTGGAAAGCCAACAGAGCGCACATAAAAATAATAAAATGCAATTACGCCATCTCACACACCAACTCACCATTACAGAGTACAAATTCCTGCTCTGCACCATGATCCAGCTAATCCTGAAACATAGCTAACCTGAAACTGAGCATACGGGCGTAAATCTGTGGTGTGTGTGTGTGTGTGTGTGTGTGTGTGTGTGTGTGTGTGTGTG
>NW_019498283.1:0-334 GCF_002814215.2 Seriola lalandi dorsalis | reverse complement strand
GGTGTGTGTGTGTGTGTGTGTGTGTGTGTGTGTGTGTGTGTGTGTGTGTGTGTGTCTGTCTTCGGGGAGACGTTTCAAACTCTCCAGACGAGGATGTGGATGTGAGCTGACAGGTTTTATCGACGCTGACCCAGTTTGAGGCGGAGTCTGTGGTCACTCTCAGTCTGGAGCAGTGATATCAGGAGTCGGGTTAAACACAACGACAGACATTGATTCTGCAGACAGAGAGGATCATGGGAACACAGTGTTTCTGGTATTTTGTGTGTGTGTGTGTGTGTGTCAGCAGGTTACTCTGGCTGCCTCAGCACACTGAGGTATTTACTAATTACAGAGG
>NW_019498282.1:0-334 GCF_002814215.2 Seriola lalandi dorsalis | reverse complement strand
ATATACATACAGTATATGTATTAGTTCCTTTGTTTTTTATAAAAGTATTCATATCAGTGCATATAGGAGAATATATGCGGCAATACCGATATATCTGTGATAGGCCAATATCGGCCGACTGATAAATCTGTCGGGCTGTAGTTTATTATCAGACCCCATTCACACACACACACACACACATGCAGGCACACACACACAAGTACACTGACAATGGACCCTTCTGCCGCTAAAAACATCAACGCAAACCTGTTTATATGTGGCAGCGGGGAAGTGAGATCTGATCACCAGTAGTCTCAAGTGACCACCACATCACTGAAGACGCATGTTGTTGTAG
>NW_019498281.1:0-334 GCF_002814215.2 Seriola lalandi dorsalis | reverse complement strand
GTGTGTGTGTGTGTGTGTGTGTGTGTGTGTGTGTGTGTGTGTGTGTGTGTGTGTGTGAGAGTGTGTGTGAGTGAGAGTGTGTGTGTGTGTGTGTGTGAGAGTGTGTGTGAGTGAGTGTGTGTGCGCGCCCGCCCCTCATCCTTGTCTTCCTGACTGTAAGTGTAAGTGTGAAGTGTGCCAGAAGCCCCTGTGTGTGACCGGTGTAATTGATTCTAATGGGCCTGTCCCTGTCAGCTCCTCTGCTCTCAGGTGTGAGACGTGTGCCAGATGCCAACGCACAGCGCGGGCACAGATGACTACACACACACACACACACACACACACACACACACAC
>NW_019498280.1:0-334 GCF_002814215.2 Seriola lalandi dorsalis | reverse complement strand
GTTAGCCTTTAATAGATGTTATGCTGTTGCCAACTGTCTGCTGGAACAAGCGCTAACGTTAGCTAATATAAGTCAGTTTGCTTTTGGGGTTGTGACTGCTTGGACTAGATTCTGCTCTGCTGTGGTTTGATACTGCTGAGTGTTCAGTATTCACACATTGCGAATACCTTGTGCCGCAGCAATAAAACTAGCTTCAAACTTCTACTGACAACGTGAAACGTGTTAACCACAGGTTAGCTAATCGTCTTGTATAGCTAACGTCGCCTACGCCAAAACAGTCACAGGAAATGGAAACTGATAAATAGATGCAGTGTTAAAAATGTCACTGAAAAAA
>NW_019498279.1:0-334 GCF_002814215.2 Seriola lalandi dorsalis | reverse complement strand
ATAAAAACGTCATAGTATAGTAAGACATAACATGTCATAAAAACGTCTAAGTATAGTAAATCATAAAAATGTCAAAAACGTCATAGTATACTAAGGCATGAAAACGTCATAGTATAGTAAGGCATAAAAAGTCATAATATAGTAAGGCATAAAATGTCATAAAAAAAAGTCATAGTATAGTAAGGCATTAAAAGACATAAAAACATCATAGTAAGGCATAAAATGTGATTAAAACGTCATAGTATAGTAAGGCATAAAAACATCAAAAACATCATAGTATAGTAAGGCATAACATGTTTATAAAAACGTCATAGTATAGTAAGGCATAAAATGT
>NW_019498278.1:0-608 GCF_002814215.2 Seriola lalandi dorsalis | reverse complement strand
CATAAAAACGTCATAGTATAGTATGACAAAAAACATCATAGTATAGTAAGGCATAAGAATGTGGAAAAAATGTCATAGTATAGTACAGCATAAAAATTTGAAAAAAACGTCATAGTATAGTAAGGCATAAAAGATCATAATATAGTAAGGCATAAAAATGTGGAAAAAATGTCATAGTATAGTAAGCCATAAAAATGTCATAGTATAGTATGAAAAAAATGTCATAATATAGTAAGGCATAAAAATGTCAAAAAACATCACAGTATAGTAAGGCATAAAAATGTGAAAAAAACGTCATAGTATAGTAAGGCATAAAAATGTCATAGTATAGTATGACAAAAAACGTCATAGTATAGTAAGGCTTAAAAATGTGAAAAAAACGTCATAATATAGTAAGGCATAAAAATGTGAAAAAAATGTCATAGTATAGTAAGGCATAAAAATGTGAAAAAAACATCATAGTATAGTAAGGCATAAAAATGTCATAATATAGTAAGGCATAAAAATGTGAAAAAAATGTCATAGTATAGTAAGACATAAAAATGTGAAAAAAACATCATAGTATAGTAAGGCATAAAAACGTCATAGTATAGTATGACAAAAAACAT
>NW_019498276.1:0-334 GCF_002814215.2 Seriola lalandi dorsalis | reverse complement strand
ACACACACACACACACACACACACACACACTCACTTGGAGTCTCTACTAAACTTGCATGTAACAAAGGCGTACACACATTCACACGCACAATTTCTTCCATGTATTGATTCCTCAAAAATAAGAAATCATTGACTGTGGCCAACTCAACTGGGTGTGTTGACAGGACAGTGATCGATATTGATGTCCTGAGCTACAGTGAGAGCTGAGCTCACTAATACAGAGTAGGCGGCTTGAATTGCATTATTGCACAGCACATGTACGAACATGAAGCGCGCGCGCGCACACACGCACGCGCGCACACACGCACGCACGCACGCACGCACGCACGCACGC
>NW_019498275.1:0-334 GCF_002814215.2 Seriola lalandi dorsalis | reverse complement strand
GCTACCGTCTGGACAGAGCCAGGGTTGGTGCGAAGTTAGCTGGCTGTGTTTTATTTACCGTACACACACGAGCGTGGTATCAATCTTCTCTTTTACCTCTCAGCAAGAAAGCGAATAAAATAACTATTGCTATGAACACTCTGTAGCTGGCATGTGTTGATATGTGGATAGTTAAATTAACAATTAATAAACAACATTGGCATTGAACGTTCAAACATGTTGTCATTGAACATCATCCAGTCAGCTGGTAGCAGCCATCTGTCTGACGAGTGGGTTGGTTACACCTAATATATTCACCAGCCGAAACAGCGGGGCGGGGATTGTTTTTAGCTTG
>NW_019498274.1:0-334 GCF_002814215.2 Seriola lalandi dorsalis | reverse complement strand
GTGTGCGACCACGAAAGTTTTCCAAGATCCTTGTTTTATCCTCATTATAGACAAATGCCTGTTTGTCATTTGAACGTTGCCAGATCCCTCTGAGTCTGGAGGAGGGCAGGTTTTCTTTAGGGTGGGTGAAGGAACAGGGTATCACAATGCACGATGTCACCAAGGCCTTGAGGTTTTTTACAACAGTGGCTTTCCATTCTCCACTAAACACAGGGCTGCAAAAAGCTGAAAGAGAAAAATGGAGGTGACAAAAAAAGAAGTGAAGTCCAGATGTTTTTTGATAACTACGATACACAAGAAATAGATTGAAAACAAAGAGGTGACTAGTTATGCT
>NW_019498273.1:0-334 GCF_002814215.2 Seriola lalandi dorsalis | reverse complement strand
GGCAAAAAAATGTCATATAGACGTCATAGGACAGAAAGGCATAAATAACGTAAAAACGTCATAGTATATTAAGACATAAAAACGTCATAGTATATTAAAAAATAAAAACGTCATAGTATAGTAAGGCATCCAAACGTCATAAAAACGCCATAGTATAGTAAGGCTTAAAAATGTCATTGTATAATAAGGCCTAAAAACGTCATACTATAGTAAGGCATAAAAAGGTCATTGTATAATAGGGCCTAAACGTCATAGTATAGCAAGGCATAAAAAAGTCATAGTAAAGTAAGGCATTAAAAACGTCATATAGACGACATAGCATAGAAAGGCATAA
>NW_019498272.1:0-359 GCF_002814215.2 Seriola lalandi dorsalis | reverse complement strand
TCTTAGTATAGTATGGCATAAAAAGTCATAAAAACGTCATAGTATAGTAAGGCATAAAAAGTCATAAAAAGTCATAGTATAGCAAGGCATAAAAAGTCTTAGTATAGTATGGCATAAAAAGTCATAAAAACGTCATAGTATAGTAAGGCATGAAAAGTCATAAAAATTTCATAGTATAATAAGGCATAAAAAGTCATAAAAACCTCATAGTATAGCAAGGCATAAAGAGTCATAGTATCGTAAGGCATAAAAAGTCATAAAAACGACTTAGTATAGTAAGGCATAAAAATATAGTATAGTAAGGCATAAAAAGTCAGAAAAACGTCATAGTAAAGTAAGTCATGAAAAGTCATAAAAAC
>NW_019498271.1:0-334 GCF_002814215.2 Seriola lalandi dorsalis | reverse complement strand
GATAGTTTGGTTGCCAGCTTCTGGACCAAAATCTATTTATTATTTTATATGTATGTATATATATATATATATATTTATATATTCATGCAGCATACAAACTTAAAAATGAAGGTATTAGCAAATAAGTACACATTTCAACTGTTATTTGTCTACATTACGACCTTTTATGAAGAATCCAAATCAGTTAATGAATGACTGATAACAGTACAACATGTGAGTATACACAGTGACATATAATGAATCACATTAACAGATCTTACTGCAGATAAGAAGCATTTATTAACTGACAATAGAACTGAAAATAATTTAAAACCAGGTTCACAATGACATTAGT
>NW_019498269.1:0-383 GCF_002814215.2 Seriola lalandi dorsalis | reverse complement strand
GAATCTGAAGTGCCTCAATGTCCTCCATAATGTGTGCCACAGCAGCTACAACAATTAATTTCATGTAGTTGTCACTGTTCACCTCATGCATTGTCTTTGCCTCATAGTGTGAATCAGTGGCGATTGCTCTAAGACTGCAAGGGAAGCTCAGCTTCCCCTTAAATGTCAACAAAATAAGTGGTCAAATATGTTCTGTTGTGTGAACATTTCATTGACTAAATATGCGCTAGAACACGTTCATCTTTTGTTCAGAATCAGCTCCTTATCACAGGTAACCGACACGACTTCTTCTCATTCATCCCCGCAGCGCCACAGAGCTTTACACAGTGTAGACGCCGAGCGTCTCCTGACTTCAATGGGGAAGCAGAGAGTGGGTTGTTCCA
>NW_019498267.1:0-392 GCF_002814215.2 Seriola lalandi dorsalis | reverse complement strand
AGGCATAAAAACTATTTTTTTTGTAAGGCATAAAAAGGCATAAAAAGGTCATATTATAGTAAGGCATAAAAAGTCATAAAAACTATATATTAAAGTAAGGCATAAAAAGGCATAAAAACATATTATAGTAAGGCATAAAAAGGCATAAAAACATCATATTGTAATATGGCATAAAAAGGCATAAAAAGTCATAGTATAGTAAGGCATAAAAAATCATAGTATAGTAAGATATAAAAGGTCACACAAATGTCATAGTATACTAGGGCACAAAAAGTCATGAAAACGTCAAAGGATAGTAAGGCATAAAAGTCATAAAAATGACATATAAGGTCATAAAATTTGATGATGATTTGATTGATGAATGTTTGTGTTTATTTATGTGGTTAGAGCCC
>NW_019498266.1:0-334 GCF_002814215.2 Seriola lalandi dorsalis | reverse complement strand
ATATCATAATAAATAAATCTATAATTGTAGAGAATATATAGAGTGAGAGGAGAATGAAGGAGGAAGAAGAGATGAACAGAAATGATCAGACAGACAGCCATGACAGTGACAGGAGAAAATCATAGTGTGATGCTGAACCCCAGGATCCTTTGACCCTTGACCCCTCCAGTCTGACAGCACCTGACCCATCATCCATCTCTCTGGGGTCGCCCCCTCCCCCTCCTTCTCCCCTCCCAGAGAGAGAGAGAGAGAGAGAGACATAGAGGTTGAACGAGGCAGGAAAAACACACACAGTTTCTACTCAGACCTTAAATCAGAATCACTGAACAAAATC
>NW_019498265.1:0-465 GCF_002814215.2 Seriola lalandi dorsalis | reverse complement strand
TCAACAGGCAGATTGCCAAATAGTGAGTTGCTTCATAAACCTATCAACAGCCAGATTGCCAAATAGTGAGCTACTCTGTAAACCTATCAACAGACAGACTGCCAAATAGTGAGCTATTGTTTGTAAACCTATCAACAGACAGACTGCCAAATAGTGAGCTGCTTTACAGTTTTTCTCAGTCGCATTGGTACATTTCTCGAATCACCCTCGACATTTGCAAAACAGTAAGTGAATTTCTCAAAACAATTCGTACAAATAGCAAAACACCATGGATTACCTGCAAAAGCCAGTCTCTTGCTCAAAATCCTTAGTAAATAACTGTGTCAATGAACATGTCACTGCCATCAGATGACAAGTCCTTGTGTTATTGTGTACGGATAAGAGTCAAATTACTTAGTGGTGTTGTCAATATAACAGTGTCTCTGTAGGGATGTTCTGATGTAAACTATGGCTAAAGTTTTGATG
>NW_019498264.1:0-334 GCF_002814215.2 Seriola lalandi dorsalis | reverse complement strand
CATACAGTTGTGTTACTGTTGACCATCTCAATGTTGTGATTTGAACTTGAAAAGAACTGAAACTATAGAGAAACAGCATTCATTTTGTGTTCATACAAAAATGGTTACAGAGAAAACCTCCTACAAAGACTGACTCAATAGATATTCTGACGAATGTTAAAAGTATGGACACAATGAAATTTTCCACCAGATTGGGAATCGAACTTAAGCCACGGTGGTGATACCACCAAATCCTAACCAATAATCAAACAAAACTTCTCATTGTAAATATGGCCAGGATCAGATTTTGGGTCATGATAGAGAGATTTTTTGAGTTTTGTCTTTTCTTTGAATC
>NW_019498263.1:0-334 GCF_002814215.2 Seriola lalandi dorsalis | reverse complement strand
TTAGTTCATGAGCTTCTCCGTGTACTTAAATGGACCACATTTAGCTTTGTTGCGACACTGTGGGGCTGCTTATATAGAGAAATGCTGAGCAGCCATAAAACTGGCCCAAAACTTCTGACTGTGGCCCCAGTTTGTGCCGCTCTCATTTTCTCTTTGTGTGTCACGGCCAGCTCCACTCTGGGACTTGGTGGGGTGAATGAGAAGCCTATTCTAGAGCTCAATCTGCCATATATTTCTTTGTGGTGACCTTTAGCTAGAGGTATTTTTGAAATGTCTTATATATATATATATATATATATGTCGGTGGGTTGCATTAAATGTTTTTACAGAACAT
>NW_019498262.1:0-334 GCF_002814215.2 Seriola lalandi dorsalis | reverse complement strand
CTATTGTCACTTCTCTTGGAGTATAATCTCACCACAATGAAGATTTTAACTCATTTAAACCGAAGCACTGTTTGAACACAACCTCCTAAAACCCGAGGGTTTTCTGTTCAGTAAAAACTTTTATTGTTCAGCCTCGGAAACAGATAGAAACAATAAATAAAAACCATTTAAGACCTTAAACCTTTGACTTTTATTGTAAATCATTGCCTTTGCCTTTGAAACTGGTTATGGCTGAAAAATAAAAACCCCGCAATTGTCAACTTTCTCAGTTCAGTTAAACCTTTTTAAAAGTTTATTGATTTTTTTAAAAACGTCAATGAATATTAAGGTAAAG
>NW_019498261.1:0-367 GCF_002814215.2 Seriola lalandi dorsalis | reverse complement strand
CTACTATACTATGGCGTTTTTATGACATTTTTATGCCTTATTATACTATGACGTTTTTATGACATTTTTAAGCTTTATTATACCATGACCTTTTTATGACATTTTTATGCCATACTATACCATGGCGTTTTCATGCCTTATTATACTTTGACTTTTTTATGCCTTATTATACCATGACCTTTTTATGACATTTTTATGCCCTACTATACTATGGCGTTTTTATGACATTTTTAAGCCTTACTATACTATGACGTTTTTTTATGCCTTATTATACTATGACGTTTTTATGACATTTTTAAGCCTTACTATACTAGGACGTTTTTATGACATTTTTGCCTTACTATATTATGACGTTTTTTTATATTTT
>NW_019498260.1:0-334 GCF_002814215.2 Seriola lalandi dorsalis | reverse complement strand
GGTGTACGTTATATCAGTCTCACATGCTTTATAAAAGTTCCACACGGCCGACATGTTTGGTTTTGACGGCCTGTGCGCAACAACAAGGTGGGAGGCAGGACTACGCTACACAGAACACAGCGCTTCTCTCAGCCGCAGACACCAGTACAGAACAGGATTAGATGTAGCTCTAATCTTCTTCCATACACCAGAGTATTAACCACAGGTGATCGGTGACTTGAAGCATTTAGGCCGATCATGTATTTTTAATGAAAATCTGCTTATCTTGATCGGCGGTCGATCAATCGGGGCATCCCTAAATCATATACATGAATTCATTTTACACACAAAATGA
>NW_019498259.1:0-334 GCF_002814215.2 Seriola lalandi dorsalis | reverse complement strand
GGAGGGAGGGAGGGGGCTGGTTATCGGTTCCATTCAGGACATGGATTTTTTGAGGATGCGGTTCCTGGACATGCAGTAACCATCAAACTGCTCAGACAAGAGGCTGCTGCACTTCCTCTGTCCATACAGCTCTCTGAGTCTGCGAGCCTCCTTCTTCCTCTCCAGCTCATCCTCACCCTCATCCTGCTTCTTTCTCAGTCCAGACTTCAGTCTTTTCTGCAGCCAGTGCAGGGCCCTGATGGATTCTGGTGTAGCTTGAGACTTGAGGCTCTTTCCTTCAGCCCTGCAGCTGAGGGCGGAGTCGTCTGGGCGGAGCTCTTCCTCGCAGCGTGTC
>NW_019498258.1:0-608 GCF_002814215.2 Seriola lalandi dorsalis | reverse complement strand
ATAGTAAAGCATAAAAAGTCAAAAAATGTCATAGTACAGTAAGGCATAAAAATTCATAAAAAAGTCTTAGTATAGTAAACCATAAAAAGTAAAAAAAAGTCATAGTATAGTAATGCAAAAAAAAGTCATAAAAACGTCATAGTATAGAAAGGCATAAAATGTCAAAAAAAGTCATAGTATAGTAAGGCAAAAAAATGTCATAGTATAGTAAGGCAAAAAAAACGTCATAGTATAGTAAGGCATAAAAAGTCAAAAAATGTAATAGTACAGTAAGGCATAAAAAGTCATAAAAAAGTCATAGTATAGTAAGGCAAAAAACGTCATAGTATAGTAAGGCAAAAAAAACATAGTATAGTAAGGCATAAAAAGTCAAAAAACGTCATCGTATAGTAAGCCATAAAAAAGTAAAAAAAAAGTCATTGTACAGTAAGGCATAAAAAGTCATAAAAACGTATTAGTATAGCAAGGCATAAAAACGTCATAGTACAGTAAGGCATAAAAAGTCATAAAAAAGTCATAGTATAGTAAGGCAAAAAACGTCATAGTATAGTAAGGCATAAACAGTCAAAGAATGTCATAGTTCAGTAAGGCATAAAAAGTCATAAAAA
>NW_019498257.1:0-334 GCF_002814215.2 Seriola lalandi dorsalis | reverse complement strand
GGATGAGTGGATCAGAGGTGAAGCAGGTGGCTACACTGCTTCACCTCTGACTGGACTACACTGTCTGTGTGCACGTGTTAAGTCTTATTGTCTCCAGACACGGTTACACACCCAGTTAATAATCTCCGTTCTTGTAAAATACTTCCAATGACATATTCAAATCAGGGTGTGATTTATTGTAATTTGAAAACAGTTCAATATATTTAAAGTTTTACAGTAGAACATGTATTTGATCACGTTTTCTGTCACTGGGAGCAAATGTTGCAGCAAATGTTGATGACAACACACCATACTATACACGATGACGTACTTACCAGTGCATGTGTGTGTGTGT
>NW_019498256.1:0-334 GCF_002814215.2 Seriola lalandi dorsalis | reverse complement strand
GTATGGCATAAAACGTCAAAAAACATCACAGTATAATATCGCATTAAATTGTCAAAAAACGTCATAGTATAGTATGGCATAAAACCTCAAAAAACAAATGATTATAATATGGCATAAAATTTTCAAAAAACGTCATAGTATAGTATAGCATAATACGTCATAGTATAGTATGGCATAAAACCTCAAAAAACAAATAATTATAATATGGCAAAAAATTGTCAAAAAACGTCATAGTATAGTTTGTATTAAAACATCATAGTATAGCATGGCACAAAAGGTCAAAAAACGTCATAGTATAATATGGTATAAAATTGTCAAAAAACGTCATAGTATA
>NW_019498255.1:0-502 GCF_002814215.2 Seriola lalandi dorsalis | reverse complement strand
GTCAGAGGTTCAAGCCAGTTCCTTACAGACTGAAGAAATGCCATCAGCCTCATAAACCCCCGTAATCAAATCCATAAATAAGTGAGAGTTAGAGACTAATGAAGGCTGAGCGAAACAGCAAACACAAAGTAAGGTTCTCCTTCAAGAGGCAGGGCAGCGTGAAAGTTAAAACGAAGGAGACGGAGACAGAGAAACCCGGGAAGAGGAAAAGAGTACAGAAAGAAATATGGAATATTTTCTACTGTGAAAGTGGAGGAGACTTTTAAAAAGGAACCAATGGTGTATGTGTGTGTGTGTGTGTGTGTGTGTGTGTGTGTGTTCGTGTGCATGTGAGCATGTGAGTATATGTGGGTGTGTAATGAGTAACCATGCAACATCAACTGCATCCTTCAGGCAAAAACTGTATTGACAGGTGTCATCATCAGGGGGCCTAATCTTGTTTGGATTTTTCGCCAGTGGCATTTGTACCTGAGTGTGAGTGTGTGTGTGTGTGTGTGTGTGT
>NW_019498254.1:0-334 GCF_002814215.2 Seriola lalandi dorsalis | reverse complement strand
ACCCCCTTTTATTATTCCTCTTCCCTTTAATTGCTTACATCATCCTACATCTTACTTTGGTCCTCCTGGTCTCAGTTTATGTTGTTGGGTTCTTGTGCTTGGGTTGCTTGCTTGGGCTCTTATGGGTTTATATGGCGCTGTTGTTTGGGTTCTTCTGCCCTTGTTCTCTTGTATGTTTGTGCTTTTATGTCAAAGCACTCTGTAAACCCTTGTTTTTAAAGGTGCTATATAAATAAAGGAATTATTATCTATCTATCTATCTATCTATCTATCTATCTATCTATCTATCTATCTATCTATCTATCTATCTATCTATCTATCTATCTATCTATCT
>NW_019498253.1:0-334 GCF_002814215.2 Seriola lalandi dorsalis | reverse complement strand
TGTGTGTGTGTGTGTGTGTGTGTGTGTGTGTGTGTGTGTGTGTGTGTGTGTGTGTGTGTGAGAGAGAGAGCAGCCTGTTGTTACATACCATAAATATACAGCTGTATGTCAATCTTGTCCTGGTGTCCGTTGTCGAAGTCACACAGACAGCTATACTTGCCCGCATCATTCATTGTGGCCTTCTTAATGCTCAGTTTAGAGGAGGTCTCATCTATCCCTGACACCTTTTCTTCATCATCAATGTCTTCCTCATCCTTCTGCCACGTTATAGTTCCCTCTCCTCCAGCTAGGACAGAAGACAAGAAGGGAGGGAGGAAAGGAGGGAATGAATATA
>NW_019498252.1:0-334 GCF_002814215.2 Seriola lalandi dorsalis | reverse complement strand
TTAGTCCTGTTACACCTGAACTGGGGAACTCTGAATCTATGGCCTGAGGGAGGGCTTTAAAATGGAAGAATATTGGCCAGACTAGGGCCGAGGACCCTATTGCTATCTGGGAGGGGCTGGTTTGTGCAGTCCAATATGGATCTGGTCTTGTGAAGTACCTGTAGATTAAAGCAGCCACCTTTACATTGTGGCTCAAGTGTTTTGTGTTTTGTTATGTTAGGACAGATTCAGTATATATATAAAGTAACATAATTTTCCTGTCAGCAAACAACATTAAAACAACAAAACACACACACACACACACACACACACACACACACACCTGCTGCAGGTC
>NW_019498251.1:0-334 GCF_002814215.2 Seriola lalandi dorsalis | reverse complement strand
CACAACTCTGTGTGTGTGTGTGTGTGTGTGTGTGTGTGTGTGTGTGTGTGTGTGTGTGTGCGTGTTTAACATCAATAAGAAGCTAAAAATGACCATGTGTGTGCTCGGTGTGGAATACATGAATCTAGATGAAATATCACACATTCGTGTGTTAACATCTGTCTGCACGCACGGACATGTGAATGTGGTGTAAAGAGAGCCGTGTATTTACACTGCCATCACACTCACAGATGGAGATGGATAAGTTGTGAGGACTGAGGTGCGCTTTGAAGCTGAAGCCCCCTCCCCTAACCCGCGCGACACGCTGCTACACTCCCCTGTGGTTACTGCGTAC
>NW_019498250.1:0-385 GCF_002814215.2 Seriola lalandi dorsalis | reverse complement strand
TCAAAAAACGTCATAGTATAGTAAGGCAAAAAAAAAGTCAAAAACGTCATAGTAGAGTAAGGCAAAAAATATATCATAGTATAGTAAGGCAAAAAATAGTCAAAAAAGGTCATAGTATAGTAAGGCATAAAAAAATGTCAAAAACGTCATAGTATAGTAAGGCATAAAAATTTCAAAAAATGTCATAGTATAGTAAGGCATAAAAATGTCATAGTATAGTAAGGCTAAAAATTTTCAAAAAACGTCATAGTATAGTAAGGCAAAAAAAAAGTCAAAAACGTCATAGTATAGTAAGGCAAAAAATATGTCATAGTATAGTAAGGCAAAAAATAGTCATAAAAAAGTCATAGTTTAATAAGGCATAAAAAGTTATAAAAACGACATA
>NW_019498249.1:0-334 GCF_002814215.2 Seriola lalandi dorsalis | reverse complement strand
GTCCATATTTTTCCTGTGTTTTTTTTAAGTAAAGAAGATATATTTGTGGTTTTAAGAACCAAAAACCATCTCACTATAGTTTTAAATCTTCTCTCTCCGGCTTCTCTCTGGAGCTCTAGTAACAACAGGTAGAACAGTGACTGTTTTCTGAGTGATCGAATAAAGATATATATATATATATAAGTTACAGAAGTCCTGACGGCTCGTTTTCTCTCTCAGTTTTTGAATTATGACTGTGTGCATTTCTCTGTGGACTGAGAACTTTGATACTTTCACAGTATTAATATAGAACCTAGACCTGATCTATAATCAAACAACACATGGACATCTTCCT
>NW_019498248.1:0-435 GCF_002814215.2 Seriola lalandi dorsalis | reverse complement strand
ATATACTATGATGTCTTCTATGGGTTTTATATCGTTTACCATACTTTGATGATTTTATTCCTACTCCACATTAGTGATGGCTAGTTCATGATGGCGCAGTGGTTAAATCTCTTGCCTTACACTCAGAAGATCACAGGTTCAAGCCCCAGTTAGTGACCTTTCTGTGGAATTTTGATCTTGTTTTTGCCTAATGACACTTATGCCATTTGACATTTTCATGCCTTATTATGACGTTTTATGGAGTTTTTATGCCTTAGTATAAGATGACGTTTCATGCCTTACTATCCTATGACGTTTTTGGCATTTTGTGCTTTACTATATTATGACATTTTTGACATTTTTATGCCTTATTATACTATGACGTTTTTTGACATTTTTATGCCTTATTATACTATGACGTTTTTTTTTACATTTTTATGCCTTACTATACTGTGA
>NW_019498247.1:0-335 GCF_002814215.2 Seriola lalandi dorsalis | reverse complement strand
GGTACGCGTAGTCCCAGGAGTGAATACAGCCCCATATAGCCCGCGGGCTATATGTATGTAAAACCTACAAATCCCAGCGCGCACTGCGGCACACAGGCAGTGCGACGTGTCAGCGACAACAGCTGGAGGTTTCATTCATGTTCTGGACCAATAAGAAGAACAGTGATTTATTTAATTATATAAAATTATATATGACCTTTGAGTCAATGATTTAAATATTAATTTACTGGTTTAATGCTCTTGCTCTGTTGCATGTAAACTCTTTGTTATTAGCAGTAATTAACAGTAACTACATACATTTACTCCAGTACTGTAATTAAGTATTTATACTTGAG
>NW_019498246.1:0-335 GCF_002814215.2 Seriola lalandi dorsalis | reverse complement strand
GGGATAAAAAAAGTATCTATCTATCTATCTATCTATCTATCTATCTATCTATCTATCTATCTATCTATCTATCTATCTATCTATCCATCTATCTATCAGCAGCCGTCCTCATTCTAATCACAGCTGTTGATCACATTGTTCTGCTCAGTGGAGATTAACATGGAGATGCTTTTTGCTGGTTGGTCTCTTCTTTAGGACTTGAGCATTCCAGCTAGAACACAGTTGGTAACTTTCCTTTTCTTTACCTGGTGAACTGCTCACCCAGTCTTTGTTCCACTGTTCACATCTCTGTGCCCTGTTGTTCACTCAGTTTAATTCTTCCCCATCCATCTTCA
>NW_019498245.1:0-335 GCF_002814215.2 Seriola lalandi dorsalis | reverse complement strand
CTCTACCTTTAATGCAACTGAGGTATACTTCTCTACAAAGCACTCACAATGACAACAAAACACATGTAGACTACAGCGCCTCACCAACTTCATAGACGTTGCGGTTGTTGGCGGGGTTG
Source organism: Seriola lalandi dorsalis (assembly GCF_002814215.2). Classification (NCBI taxonomy): domain Eukaryota; kingdom Metazoa; phylum Chordata; class Actinopteri; order Carangiformes; family Carangidae; genus Seriola; species Seriola lalandi. Next base: position 216 of record NW_019498245.1, on the reverse strand, counting down.
CTGTTGCTGATCTCAGTGTACGGTGAATCCCGTCTGGCTGGTGACTTCATTTCCACGTAGCCACACTCTGTGTTTTTGGCCGTCAGCAGGGGAGGGTCCTTTATCGTGGCGTACGGGTTTTCAGAGCTGTTGAGGGAACAGGAACTAGCGTGGTAGGGCGTGCCCTTCACCAGATCTGGATGACACGGACAGAGGAGCCAGTGAGACGCGAACACC
>NW_019498244.1:0-950 GCF_002814215.2 Seriola lalandi dorsalis | reverse complement strand
CAAAAGCGTCATAGTATAGTGAGCCATAAAAAGTGATAAAAAAGTAATAGTATAGTAAGGCAAAAAAACGTCATAGTATAGGAAGGCTAAAAAACGTCATAGTATAGGAAGGCAAAAAAACGTCATAATATAGTAAGGCATGAAAAGTCATAAAAATGTCATAGTATAGTAAGGCAAAAAAACGTAATAGCATAGTAAGGTAAAAAAATGTCATGGTATACTAAGGTATAAAAAGTCATAAAAAAGTCATAGTATAGTAAGTCATAAAAAAGTCATAGTATACTAAGGCATAAAAACGTCATTGTATAGCAAGGCATAAAAAGTCATAAAAAAGTCATAGTATAGTAAGCCATAAAAAGTCATAAAAAAGTCATAGTATAGTAAGCCATAAAAAGTCATAAAAAAGTTATACTATAGTAAGGCATTAAAAGTCATAAAAAGGTCATATTATAGTAAGGCATAAAAATGTCATTGTATAGTTAGGCATAAAAAGTCAAAAAATGTCATAGTATAGTGAGGCATAAAAAGTCATAAAAAAGTCATAGTATAGTAAGGCAAAAAAACGTCATAAATAAAAAATGTCATAGTATATTAAGCCATAAAAGGTCATAAAAAGTCATAGTATAGTAAGGCAAAAAAATGTCATAGTATACTAAGGCATAAAAAGTCACAAAAACGTCATAGTATACTGAGGCATAAAAACATCATAGTATAGTAAGCCATAAAAAGTCATAAAAAATGTCATAGTATAGTAAGGCAAAACAACGTCATCGTATAGTAAGCCATAAAAAGTCATAAGAAAGTCATAGTATATTAAGGCATAAAAAGTCACAAAAACGTCATAGTATAGTAAGGCATAAAAACGTCATTGTATAGCAAGGCATAAAAAGTCATAAAAAAGTCATAGTATAGTAAGCCATAAAAAGTCATAAAAAAGTCATAGTATAGTA
>NW_019498243.1:0-335 GCF_002814215.2 Seriola lalandi dorsalis | reverse complement strand
TTGTTTTATTGAGTTTTGGGGCTGCAGTTTGTGCCAGAGATGACTGGCTACTCAGAATATTCAACAGCTCTAATTAGACCCTGAGAGAGACGCTGATACCACTGCTGCACAGAGCTAACTTTAGACTGCTGTTGTGCCGTAAACTCTGTGTGTGTGTGTGTGTGTGTGTGTGTGTGTGTGTGTTAGAGAGAGAGGGAGAAGAAGATGTGTGTGTCTCTGCCACTGCTGCCAAAAATGAGTCAGCCTGTCGTCCTGTTGACAATCAGCTTGGAAGAAACTTTCTCTGGCGTTCAGATAAAGACGCACAGGGAGCGAGCGAGGTTAATAGTGGCTGG
>NW_019498242.1:0-335 GCF_002814215.2 Seriola lalandi dorsalis | reverse complement strand
AATTGCTAACATAAAAAAACTAAAAACATTTAACATGATGTATTCTGACAATAATAATAATAAAAGAAGTGTGAATGTATTTTTTTATTTTCTTATACCTACGGAGGTTTAGGTATAACTTATTTGTGTATACATATAGGAACATTTTATTTATTGGTACTAAATTCTATTATGTATTAGATGAATATAGTATATATTGATTATAATCTTATGATTCAAATATTTACCTCAGACAACTTTAAATAAATTCTACATTAAACTTAATACATGTTTTAGTGAAAGAAATATTTACAGTCATATAAATAAGTTATTACCACCAAACTAATATAATAAAA
>NW_019498241.1:0-335 GCF_002814215.2 Seriola lalandi dorsalis | reverse complement strand
ATATATATATATATATATATATATATATATATATATATATATATATACACACATATATGTAACACGGGTTTGTCTGTGAAATGAGAATAAATATATATATATGAAATGCATATACAAATAAAGACATAAATAATTTCACATGATGAAAATTAACAAATATGAAGCTCGCACACTCACCTTGTGACAAGGAACCAGGCAAGCTGAGTGAAATCAGGTGATGTCCTCATGTATGTTTTGATGTGTGGCATGGCATGACTTCTTCCTGTTGTATTCGCCTTCCAGCGGCTACGTGCGCGCACACACACACACACACACACACACACACACACACACAC
>NW_019498239.1:0-395 GCF_002814215.2 Seriola lalandi dorsalis | reverse complement strand
CAGGACTGTGTCTCTGACAGTGATGGACACAGTGCTGAGACAACAGTCATGGAAAGTGTTTACGCTTTAACAAGGATTAAGAAGTTTGTGCAGGACACAAAGGGTTCAAGAGTGAAGGTGGAGAATTTCTTCCCTCACCTCAAGCTGTTTCTAGACTCTGTCAGATTTGACATGAAGAGCCCAGGAGAGTCTGGACAGACAGGTTTCACAGACCAGGAGCTTTTTAGACTTTTAGAAAACTGCTCCTCAAGGTCAAAAACCCCATGTGTGAAGATGACTAGGTCTCTGTGTTTGTTTTCTCTCAGCCTGTGTTTCTTTTCTCTCTGGTCTTTTTGCTCCATTTTAAACATGTGCAACTTTAAATGAGGCGCGTTAAATGTGAATGGAGCGAGACA
>NW_019498238.1:0-335 GCF_002814215.2 Seriola lalandi dorsalis | reverse complement strand
TGTGTGTGTGTGTGTGTGTGTGTGTGTGTGTGTGTGTGTGTGTGTGTGTGTGTGTGTCTGTATGTGTGCCTATCTTGCTCTGCAGGACTGTAACTGTGTGTCTCACATCAGATCAGTGTGTAAAGCTGATCAGATCACATGTAGTCAGAATCAGTGTGACTCTCATCTCTGATTGGTTCTCATCTCCTGCTTTCCTATTGGTTGTTGGTGGTGGTTATGTCATTGGTTAACTCTCGTCCAGTCCTCACCGCTGCACCTACAAATCTGCTCAGTGTGTGTGTGTGTGTGTGTGTGTGTGTGTGTGTGTGTGTGTGTGTGTGTGTGTGTGTGTGTGT
>NW_019498237.1:0-396 GCF_002814215.2 Seriola lalandi dorsalis | reverse complement strand
ATAAACAGCAGATGTGATAAACCCATTATGAGCTTTACTGTCTTTTGATTGTTACTTGTGTGTGTGTGTGTGTGTGTGTGTGTGTGTGTGTGTGTGTGTGTGTGTGTTTGCGTGTGTGTGTGTGGGTGCGTGCGTGTGTGTGTGCACGTGTCTGCCTCTCTGCCTGTCTTTATAGGGGAGATCTGGAAGGAAAGGCTACATAGGTGAACCTGGTCCTGAGGGTTTGGAGGTAAGTCTGCTTTCATAACTGTACTATCATTACTGTACTGTGACTGTAGTATCACTACATTCATAGATGCATACATTTGAGGCAATTTCAAGTTTAGATTTGTAAATGCCTCACAAGTAGGTCTGTAACAGCAGATCATGGTACAATATTGTTGTGAGTACAAAAAT
>NW_019498236.1:0-335 GCF_002814215.2 Seriola lalandi dorsalis | reverse complement strand
GAGCTATCAAAAGGCAACGTAATGACTGGAGTGAAACATGCAGACAATTTTGTCCGTGGAAAATGGTTGTGTTATGGATTTAGCTCATTTTGTTACAGGCTAAATTGACAACTGAAAAACTTTCTTGTCAGTTCTTAATTGCACGCCGCACTCTTCTGCAGTTAAGCGATGCAGATTTTTCTCGCAGATGGCTGTACTCGCAGTCAGCCACCAGCTGAAGAGACAGAATCTCGGCCCACACTCAACAGCTGACCTGAAGTGCCAGTCCACACAACACACACACACACACACACACACACACACACACACACATTTTTAATACTTTATTTGAATCC
>NW_019498235.1:0-335 GCF_002814215.2 Seriola lalandi dorsalis | reverse complement strand
ATAGAATAAATAAAACAACTGTTTTAAAGGATAGATTTAAAAAAAAAAAAAAAACATTTTAATCATTCCTGCTCTCCTTTCTAGTTTAGACCAGTCTAGACTAGTTTAGTCTAGTCTCAAGTCTGTTTAGAACAAAGTTTGCTCTGTGTTACTATCCCTCCACTGCTGTTCATCAAGGAAAACCCTGAAAAATGGCAAAAAGTGAGAAATTTGTTTAAAAAAGCTCCCTTTATTTGGCTGACTGTGATTACTAAGGCTACATCCATACAACTATGTTATAGTTTAAAAAACGCATCTCTTTTGCAATGTTTACATCTGCCATCCACACTACTCCT
>NW_019498234.1:0-335 GCF_002814215.2 Seriola lalandi dorsalis | reverse complement strand
TTGTGATTTTTATGACAGACTATACTATGACGTTTTTTGTGATTTTTATGCCTCACTATAGTATTTTGTTTCATGCCTTACTGCACCATGACATTTTTTGAAATTTTTATGGCTTACTAAAATATAACATTTTTGCCATTTTTATGCCTTACTATACTATGTCATTTTTTGACATTTTTATGCCTTACTATACTATGACGTTTTTTGACCTTTTTATGCCATCCTATGCAATGAAGTTTTATGCCTTACTGTACTTTTACGTTTCTTGAAATTTTTATGGCTTACTAAAATATAACTTTTTTTGACTTTTTTATGCCTTACTATACTATGACGTT
>NW_019498233.1:0-335 GCF_002814215.2 Seriola lalandi dorsalis | reverse complement strand
CCACTACAACAGGTGTCTCCAGGACCACATTTTGCCACAATGACAGTGACACACACACACACACACACACACACACACACACACACACACACAGACACTCACAAGGTGAAAACAATACCATCCCTGCTGTTGCGGCTGGTAATTAGCTCCACCTCACTGCAGCATTAAAGTTGCGCCTACCACTTAATGCATCAGTAATTAAAATCCAAAAGTACATATAACAATAACAGGCTCTGAAAGGAGCTATCCTATATAGTGAGAAGTTTTACTTTTACACACACAATTGCCAATCGACTTTTTGCAGCTACTTTTATTTCAGTCAAGGATCTAAAAAC
>NW_019498232.1:0-335 GCF_002814215.2 Seriola lalandi dorsalis | reverse complement strand
TCTCACATTCTGTATAAATGCTGTTTGGACCCCACGATAGATTCATGCACAGAATCATAAAAAAACATAAAAAGGTCAAAATTTATTTAGGCATATAAAGTCATAAAAAAGTCATTGTATAATAAGGCATGAAAATACATTAAAAAAGAGTAATTGCTTACTAAGAGATGGAAAGTCATAGTATAGCAAGTCAAAAAAGTCAAAGTATAGGAAGGAATAAAAAGTCATAAAAAAGTCATAATATAGTAAGGCATAAAAAGTGATAAAAAAAAGTCATAGTATAGTAAGGCATGAAAAGTCATAAGATATCATAGTATAGTAAGGCATAAAAAGAA
>NW_019498231.1:0-1377 GCF_002814215.2 Seriola lalandi dorsalis | reverse complement strand
TTTTCATGTTTTTATGGCTTACTATACTATGACATTTTTTCATGTTTTTATGGCTTACTATACTATGACATTTATTCATGTTTTTATACCTTACTATACTATGACATTTCATGCCTTACTGTACTATGACGTTTTTTCATGTTATTGTGCCTCGCTAAACTATGACATTTTATCCCTTAATATATTATGACGTTTTTATACCTTACTATACTATGACATTTTATGCCTTACTATACTATGACATTTTATGCCTTACTATACTATGACATTTTTTCATGTTTTTATGGCTTACTATACTATGACATTCTTTCATGTTTTTATACCTTACTATACTATGACATTTTATGCCTTACTATACTATGACATTTTTTCATGTTTTTATGGCTTACTATACTATGACATTTATTCATGTTTTTATACCTTACTATACTATGACATTTCTTGGTTTATTATACTATGACATTTTTTCATGTTTTTATGCCTTACTGTACTATGACGTTTTTTCATGTTATTGTGCCTCACTAAACTATGACATTTTATGCCTTAATATACTATGACGTTTTTATACCTTACTATACTATGACATTTTATGCCTTAATGTACTATGTCATTTTATGCCTCACTATAGTATGACATTTTTTCATGTTTTTATACCTTACTATAGTATGACATTTTATGCCTTACTGTACTATGATGTTTTTTCATGTTTTTATACCTTACTATACTATGACATTTTTTCATGTTTTTATGGCTTACTATACTATGACATTTTTTCATGTTTTTATACCTTACTATACTATGACATTTTATGCCTTACTGTACTATGATGTTTTTTCATGTTTTTATACCTTACTATGCTATGACATTTTATGCCTTACTATACCATAAAATTTTTTCATGTTTTTATACCTTACTATACTATGACATTTTATGCCTTACTATACTATGACATTTTTTCATGTTTTTATACCTTACTATACTATGACTTTTTTTCATGTTTTTATGGCTTACTATACTATGACATTTTTTCATGTTTTTATGGCTTACTATACTATGACATTTTATGCCTTACTATACTATGACATTTTTTCATGTTTTTATACCTTACTATACTATGACTTTTTTTCATGTTTTTATGGCTTACTATACTATGACATTTTTTCATGTTTTTATGGCTTACTATGCTATGACATTTTATGCCTTACTATACCATAAAATTTTTTCATGTTTTTATACCTTACTATACTATGACATTTTATGCCTTACTATACTATGACATTTTTTCATGTTTTTATACCTTACTATACTATGACTTTTTTTCATGTTTTTATGGCTTACTATACTATGACATTTTTTCATGTTTTTATGGCTTACTAT
>NW_019498230.1:0-335 GCF_002814215.2 Seriola lalandi dorsalis | reverse complement strand
GGGGGGGGGGGGGGGGGGGGGTCATACTAAGGCAACATACAGTATAAGAGCTTTAAGACGTCAGTGCTGTTTTGTGAGTTCTCATTGACAAAGCTGTATTCTCTCTGACGACCACCACAGCAGCAATCCCCGCGCTCGCTCATTTGTCACAAAGAGCTTATGAAGAGGACTCTGGGCCGACCCACATATGCTTTCGAAGCCAGGCAATATGTTGTAAGTGTGCGTGATGGGCGTCAGTGAGTACCAGCGGTGTGTGTGCGTGGTCGGAAGAAATTATGAATGAGTATTGTGTGTGTGTGTGTGTGTGTGTGTGTGTGTGTGTGTGTGTGGATGTG
>NW_019498229.1:0-335 GCF_002814215.2 Seriola lalandi dorsalis | reverse complement strand
GTCGTTTTTATGACTTTTCATGCCTTACTATATTATGTTGTTTTTGTGACTTTTTAAGCCTTACTATACTATGTCGTTTTTATGACTTTTTATACCTTACTATACTATGTCGTTTTTGTGACTTTTTAAATCTTAATATACTATGTTGTTTTTATGACTTTTTATACCTTACTATACTATGACGTTTTTATGACTTTTTATACCTTACTATACCATGACAATTTTATGAGTTTTTATGCCTTACTATACTATGACTTTTTATGCCTTTCTATTCTATGACGTTTTTGTGATGTCTTTATGCCTTTTTTTACTATGGCTTTTTATTTCTTACTATA
>NW_019498228.1:0-335 GCF_002814215.2 Seriola lalandi dorsalis | reverse complement strand
GCTAGCTTCTCTCTCTCTCTCTCTCTCTCTCTCTCTCTCTCTCTTGATCGGTGTGGCTTAGACCAACAGAGGAACTTGTTCGTCAGAGTGTGGTGTGTGGGTAACTTCAGTTTAGAGGATTGTGACATTTATTACATCTTCAGTGATGTCTGCTGTCTTACCTTCGACACACAGCTATGCTAGCTAACCGGAGCTGCTCTAGTCTGTGACCATCTGTGTACACAGCAGCCTTCGGTGTTGATAGGCTGTTACTTGTGACGTCTAACCAATCAGATGGAGCTGTATCAGATTGGCGTCAGATCTTGCCACAAGTTTTTTACAAAAACAAATTGCTG
>NW_019498227.1:0-655 GCF_002814215.2 Seriola lalandi dorsalis | reverse complement strand
GTTGTCTTGACAACAGAAACAGAAAAACATGTAAACGAGAACAGGTTTATTGGGGACTCGGCTGAATTAAAATACTGTATGTATGAACACAGAAAGGAGAGCAGCAAACAGATAAAGAAACCAGCTGATATGAGGCAGGTCCTGTCACATCAGGCTTTGACCTGTGGTCTTATTAATGGAGCCACCGAGTCCAAAAGCTTTTCTTCTTTAAGGAGCAGGAATAAACTCAGTAAATACCACGGCCGTCTGTGTTTCAGATCAAGAGATATTTTGGCCTGAAGAAGAAAGGAGAGATTCATTGTTTATGGAGATGAAGTGTGTGTGTGTGTGTGTGTGTGTGTGTGTGTGTGTGTGTGTGTGTGTGTGTGTGTGTCTGTGTGAGTGTGTGTGTGATTCACCGAAATCTGCTGATTGGACTGTGATATTACTTGTGTACAAGAAAACAAGACTAGCGCGGTGAAGTACAGACGCAGTGCGACTCCGTGCCGAGCCAATGGAGAGAGACGTACATTTGTGAGGATACAGAGCATCTATGAATCTACATAATCGTAGAGAGTGCAGAATGTAAATGATCCATTAGTTGTTAAGATATTTCATTCTGTCCCGACACTTCAGAGGAAAGTCACTGGGAAAGCAAAAACATAAGGATTTATCC
>NW_019498226.1:0-335 GCF_002814215.2 Seriola lalandi dorsalis | reverse complement strand
ATCAGAAATTAATTAATGATGAAAAGAAACACAACAGTCCAGTGACCTGTAACTCTAGAGACAGAGCTGCAGCCGGTGTGAACACACACACGTGATTCTGCAGCAGATCAGTGACGTCAGCCGCCAATCACACAACGCAGGTAGTGTGTGCTCTCAAACTGGTTTCGTCAACATGTGAGTTCAGTGAACTTCGGTGCCCCCGCCCCCCAGTCTCCAGACCTGGATCCACTAGAACACCTTTGGGATGAGGTAGAACAGGAGAGCAGCTTGAATGTGCAGCTGACAGATCTGCAGAAATGATGTAATGCATCATGTCAACATGGAGCAGAGCCTGA
>NW_019498225.1:0-335 GCF_002814215.2 Seriola lalandi dorsalis | reverse complement strand
AAAGATTAGTACTGTAACCGGTGCAAATAAAATTGATTGATTGATTCATTCCCACATACTGCTACTTGAAAAAAGTGCAAAAAGTGTTAAATTAAATTAAGAATTTAATGGTTAGATTAAGAATTATATCATGTAGTTATGTTACAGTATGTGTAGGGCTGTTTGATTTAAATATGATATACAAAATTATGGTAAAATTTCTTTACTAGATTATCCGTGTGATTTGCAAATACTCAATATCTGTGATGGTTAGAATTTAATCTGCTGAAAATTAACCTCATTCACTAATGGCTCCAACTTGATTAGGACTTATGAGCCAACACAGATATTACCAA
>NW_019498224.1:0-335 GCF_002814215.2 Seriola lalandi dorsalis | reverse complement strand
TACATGCGTGTGCGTGTGTGTGTGTGTGTGTGTGTGTGCTGATTTTGCAGTCTGTCAGGTTTACTAGCCGCTCTGGAAGGTAGCCCACCTGTGTTTGATCAGACTTTTGTAATCCAAAAAATTATTTGGCAGACAAAAAAAAAATCAAATTGGCTGCTAAAAAATTGTGAAATCTCTGGCTGCTGCACAGCTGACCAGCCGAGGAGAAAGGATGTTTCATGGAGATCTCATCCAGAAATCTCACTGGCAAATTCAACAAATTAAAGCCCTGAAAAATAGGCAGCACTGTTTGTTACAATCTGATGGTAAAGACTGAGAATATATATATATATATA
>NW_019498223.1:0-335 GCF_002814215.2 Seriola lalandi dorsalis | reverse complement strand
AACATCAGAGAGCAGCGACACACACACACCGTTCATCTGAAAACACACACACACACACACACACACACACACAAAGACACGACTGCAGTTTCCACTGACAACAGATACATCATGACAGACGTATATGGGCTGAAATAAGGGTCGTTAAGATTTTGAGTTTGTAAATTGATGCTCACAAATTATTCCAAAGTTTGTAAAATCTAAATCTAAAACTAAATCTAAAATAAATCTGCCGGAGAAATTCAAGTTTGTACACACGTAGAAAAGATTTGTAAAATAACCAATAACAACACGCTTGTATCAGGAAACATGGTCACAGTCTCTCCTTCCTGAGT
>NW_019498222.1:0-444 GCF_002814215.2 Seriola lalandi dorsalis | reverse complement strand
CCACGGTCGCTCGCTAGCATCTCGTATCACATTGCTGGTCCCAGAAACAAGACAAGATGGGTATTCCTTGCAAACTGTTCACTATGCATGTTCTGCAGTACACTGTCTTTCTTTTGTCTCAATCGGTCATGTAATATTCATACCTGTATTTATATATTTTATTTTATCTTATTTTATTCTCTCATGATAAACTGTACAGAAGGTTTTTTTTTTTTGTTAAAATCCACCTGTGATAGATTTGCAACAATGTAAAGAAACTGTTTGCTCTAGAAATAAACAGACTCAGAGCTAATCTGGATGTTTCCTGCTTATTCACCCCCCCACCCCCACACCCACCCCCGATTTCACAATTTCTAACATGTTACTTCATCTTGTGTAAGATCTGAAACAGTCAATCGAAGCTTGTGTGTGTGTCTTCTCCATCCCCCCCCCCCCCCCCCCCCC
>NW_019498220.1:0-335 GCF_002814215.2 Seriola lalandi dorsalis | reverse complement strand
TGTTTGTGTGTTTGTATGTTTGTGTTTGTGTCTTCAGACTCAGATATTTGCTGCTTGTAAAAACAAGTGACTGAATGTAAAGTGACTGAGCGGAGCAGCGTTCTTCAGACTCTAAACCAGGACACACAGAGCTTCCAAAAAACCACATGACAAACAAACGTAGCGTCACGTTTCAGGAATCAAACCTGTGACCTGCTTTATCTCTGACTGTGTAGGCAGTGCTGGCTGCCATCATCTTTGTCAACCTCCACGGCATGATGAAGCAGTTCTTGGACATCCCCGCCCTGTGGAGGAGCAACAGAATAGACATGGTGAGTGGCAAAGGGTTAACGTCT
>NW_019498218.1:0-335 GCF_002814215.2 Seriola lalandi dorsalis | reverse complement strand
TGCAAAAGTGCAACCACTGATCAAGAAGAAACAAGTGAAGGTAAGACAGTCCAGCTCTTTACAGCCATGTTCTCTCATCAACACTGAAATACAAGATCCTATCCTGCAGTGTGTTGTTATTTCAGTCATAGATTTTTATATGAGCCTGTTCTCCTCCTCCATAACTGTACTGTGTGTGTATATTAACTATTGACATTGTCATGAGCACAGTTGTATAAGGTTACATGAGTCTGATGGTTGCTGTGTCTCCCTGTAGGTACCAGCTGGTCTGGCAGGATACAAGCCTGAAGCATTCAGCAAGTTCCTGGCCCTGTACCTGCACGGAGCTGTGTAGG
>NW_019498217.1:0-335 GCF_002814215.2 Seriola lalandi dorsalis | reverse complement strand
TATACTATGACGTTTTATGCATTAATATACTATGACGTTTTTATCACTTCTTATGCCTTACTATACTATGACTATTTTATGACTTTTTATGCCTTACTATACTATGATGTTTTTATGCCTTACTATACTATGATGTTTTTATGACATTATATGCCTGACTATACTGACGTTTTTTATCACTTTTCATGGCTTACAATAATATGATGTTTTTATCACTTTTTATGCCTTAGTATACTATGACGTTTTTATCACTTTTTATGCATTACTATACTATGACGTTTTATGCATTAATATACTATGACGTTTTTATCACTTCTTATGCCTTACTATACTAT
>NW_019498216.1:0-335 GCF_002814215.2 Seriola lalandi dorsalis | reverse complement strand
ACGATAACCTCAACCTTTAATCAACCCACAGATGCCCCGCCCCTCTCTGTTGTCACGGCGACAGATGCCGAATCCTTCCTGAGCCTCTCCGGTCCCGTCGCCGCTCGTGCCCGTGACGCCCACAACGCAAGGCTGCAGGCGAGCCGGCTGCCTTGGTGGAGGACGCTGGGAGAGCCGGTCGACGTGTTTACCCCCGCCCACCTGCAGGATCTGGAGGCGGAGCTTGGAGGACTGTTTGTAGGAGGGTCAGCGGAAGTCAGCAAACTCACTGAGGTGGACAGATTAAACCTTTAACCTGAAGACTCACTGATCTGAGTTCAGCCACCTGGTTCTTT
>NW_019498215.1:0-411 GCF_002814215.2 Seriola lalandi dorsalis | reverse complement strand
GAGCAGGGATGATGGTGGAGAGCAGGGATGACGGTGGAGAGCAGGGATGATGGTGGAGAGCAGGGATGACGGTGGAGAGCAGGGATGACGGTGGAGAGCAGGGATGATGGTGGCGAGCAGGGATGTTGATGGTGGAGAGCAGGGATGTTGATGGTGGAGAACAGGGATGTTGATGGTAGAGAACAGGGATGATGGTGGAGACCAGGGATGACGGTGGAGAACAGGGATGTTGATGGTGGAGAGCAGGGATGATGGTGGAGACCAGGGATGATGGTGGAGAGCAGGGATGATGGTGGAGAACAGGGATGATGGTGGAGAACAGGGATGATGGTGGAGAGCAGGGATGTTGATGGTGGAGAGCAGGGATGATGGTGGAGAGCAGGGATGATGGTGGAGAGCAGGGATGACGGT
>NW_019498214.1:0-335 GCF_002814215.2 Seriola lalandi dorsalis | reverse complement strand
TACAGAAAGCCATGTCAAAGTTTTCATATGTTTAGTGTTTTTAGATCTATTCTTTAATGTTCTAAAAAACTCCTAAAAAGTCTTACTTAGAGTTTTCGGTTTTATTGTGCGGTTGACATAATTAGAGATATTCTTGGCTTTCAGTTCATCATAGTCATTCATCTCCACAAGTTCACTTTTATTTATTAAAAAAAAGAAGCTCACTGAGGAGAGAGAAATGAGAAAGTCCAGAAGGTTATGGTCGACAGTACGAAACACAACCGTCCAACAAGTTTGCCGCCACAGTGGTAGGTCGAGTGACAATCTCATCTGAAACCGCTTGAAACCGTTTGTTT
>NW_019498213.1:0-814 GCF_002814215.2 Seriola lalandi dorsalis | reverse complement strand
TGGTTGAGTTGTGACCGATGTTCCATGACGGCTGTGACGGAGGAATTGCCATGTTTTGTTGTTTTTTTTTCACCGAGGACTCCGGTGAGTTTTAGTTGAATGCTACATGCTAGTTGCTAGCCAAGATGTATCTTTCTGTGTAGTGAATGCTAATTGTGAAGTTCCAAGTTAGAGAACAAAAACCAATCGGAGATTGACAATAACTATTATGAGATGTTTCAATGAGTGGTAAGCTGAGTTTTAGTTACGAGTATATTTGTTCCCATGACAACCATACTTTTTATGCGCCGTTTCTGGGCGCCATGTTCATGGTTGGTGGATAAAAATTGTCCGTTAAGGGTTATATTATGTACATTGTAGGGATTCTCCTGAATTATTAATGTGAACGTGGTGTTTAGTTCACTTTGAAATGGTTGAACATGATTAAGATAAGATAAAAGACAATTGGTGCAACATGATTTATGTGATACTGTAAACTAACATTAATGATGATTTGAGTTATTTATATCTCATAGTACAATTATTAATTCTTGTGGTCAGAATTACAGGTTGCACTTACTTGAAAGAAAAAAAAGAATTCTGTACAGAAATTGATTTATGATTTTATATTCTGCTATGCAGATTGTTTTTTTTGGCTGGATCCGTATTGATTTGGACAGCGTTGATATTGACTGAGCAGGGATCGAGGGGAGATACTCCACCTTTCCTCTTCACCTTCCAACCCTGGATCCAGATGAGCATCAAAAGAGTACCATACACACACTACCCGGGTAGACAGACTTGAACTTGAATCATAACAGACATTGGACTGACT
>NW_019498212.1:0-4065 GCF_002814215.2 Seriola lalandi dorsalis | reverse complement strand
TAAAATTGTCAAAAAATGTCATAGCATAATAAGGCATAAAATTGTCAAACGTCATAGTATAGTATGGCATAAAATTGTCAAAAAACGTCATAGTATAGTATGGCATAAAATTGTCAAAAAACGTCATAATATAGAATGGCATGAAATTGTCAAAAAATGTCACAGTATAGAATTGCATAAAATTGTCAAAAAATGTCATAGCATAATAAGGCATAAAATTGTCAAACGTCATAGTATAGTATGGCATAAATCCTCAAAAAACGTCATATTATACTAAGGCATAAAATTGTCAAAAAACATCATAGTATAGTATGGAATAAAACGTCAAAAAACGTCATAATATAGAATGGCATGAAATTGTCAAAAATGTTATAGTATAGTAAGGCATAAAAATGGCAAAAAACGTCATTATATAGTATGGCAAAAAATATAGTATAATAAGGCATAAAAATGGCAAAAAAACGTCAAAGTATGGTATGGATTAAAACGTCATAGTATAGTATGGAATAAAACGTCAAAAAACATCATAATATAGAATGGCATAAAGTTGTCAAAAAATGTCATTGTATAGTATGGCAAAAAATGTCATAGTATAGTATGGCAAAAAACGTCATAGTATAGTAAGGCATAAAATTGTCAAAAAACGTCATTGTATAGTATGGATTAAAAATGGCAAAAAACGTGATAGTGTAGTATGGATTAAAACATCATAGCATAATAAGGCATAAAATTGTCAAACGTCATAGTATAGTATGTCAAAAAATTGTCAAAAAACGTCATAATATAGAATGGCATGAAATTGTCAAAAAATGTCATAGTATAGTATGGCATAAAATTGTCAAAAAACATCATAGTATAGTAAGGCATAAAACCTCAAAAAACGTCATAATATAGTATGGCATGAAATTGTCAAAAAATGTCATTGTATAGTAAGGCATAAAAATGGCAAAAAAACGTCATTATATAGTATGGCAAAAAATGTTATAGTCATGATATAGTATGGCATGAAATTGTCAAAAAACGTCATAGTATAGTATGGATTGAAACGTCATAGTATATTATGGCATAAAATGGCAAAAAATGTTATCGTATAATAAGGCATAAAAATGTCAAAAAACGTGATAGTGCAGTATGGCAAAAAATGTCATAGGTATAGTAAGGCATAAATCCTCAAAAACATCATAGTATAGTATGGATTAAAACATCATAGTATAGTATGGAATAAAACGTGGTAGTATAGAATGGCAAAAAATATGGTAGTATAGTCATGCATAAAACCTCAAAAAACATCATAGTATAGTATGGCATAAAACGTCAAAAAACCTCATAGTGTAGCAAGGCATAAAATTGTCAAAAAACGTCATAATATAGTATGGAATAAAACATCATAACATAGTATGGCATGAAATTGTCAAACAATGTCATAGTATAGTAAGGCATGAAAATGGCAAAAAAAAACCGTCATAGTATAGTATGGCAAAAATTGTCATAGTATATTAGGGCATAAATATGTCAAAACGGCATCATATATTAATTCATAAAAAGGTCATAGTATAGTATGGCATGAAAATGTAATAAAAAGTCAAAGTACAGTACGGCATAAAAATGTAATAAAATTATTATTGCGGTAAGGCATAAGAATTCCAAAAATGTCAAAGTATAGTAAGGCATAAAAATGTTAAAAAATTTCATATAGTAAGGCATGAAAATGTCAAAAACATTATAATATAGTAAGGCATAAAAATGTCATAAAAAGTCATAGTACACTAAGGCATAAAATTTCAAAAAACGTTAATAGTATAGCATGGTATAAAAATGTCAAAAAACGTCAAAGTATAGTAGGGCATAAAAATGTCATAAAACGTCATAATATAGTAAGTAATAAAAAGTCATAAGTAAGGCATAAGAAGTCATAGAATAATATATCATAAAAAATGTCATACTTTAATAACACACACACACACCATAGTTTTTTTCTCCCACATTTATTAACCAACCACTTTCATCAATACTTTCATTTCAACAGCATTTACAAGACGTTCTGCAGTGATAACACATTAACAACCGTATGAATTGCATTTTAAAGACAAAATTTCATGAGAAATACATAATATAAAAACACAAAAACAAAAAAATGAGAACTTTGAGACAGATATGATGTCACATGTGTAATTTAGCAGTAAGTTGCAGAAAATAGTAATGTTTTAAGACCTTATTTAAATGAGACAGTTTGAGCAGTCTATCATTACAGACCATGTCCAAAAAATGTAATCGCATGATATGCAATAAAACAATGTCATAGTATCGTAAAGCATAAAAATGTTTAAGAAATTATCACGTCATTGTATGATAAGGCATAAAAACATCACAGTATAGTAATGCAAAAAGTCATAGAATAATATGTCATAAAAATGTCATATTTTAATAACACACAAACCATAGTTTTTTTCTCCCACATTTATTAACCAACCACTTTCATCAATACTTACAACAGCATTTACAAGAGGTTCTGCAGTGATAACACATTAACAACTGTATGAATTGCATATTAAAGACAAAATTTCATGAGAAATACATGCACATAGAATGTCAAAAAAGTCATAATATAGTAATTCATAAAAAGGTCATAATATAGTATGGCATAAAAATGTAATAAAAAGTCATAGAACAGTAAGGCATAAAAATGTCAAAACGTCATAAAAACATTATAGTATTGTATGGCATATAAATGTAAAAAAACACAGACACACCATAGTTTTTTTCTCCCACATTTATTAACCAACCACTTTCATCAATACTTACAACAGCATTTACAAGAGGTTCTGCAGTGATAACACATTAACAACCGTATGAATTTTCATGTCATAAGAATGTAGAAAAACGTCGTACTATAGTATGTCAAAAACGTAGTATGGCATCAAAATGTCATAAAAAGTCATAATATAGTAATTCATAAAAAGGTCATAGTACAGTAAGGCATAAAAATGTCATGAACGTCATAATGTAATATGGTATAAGAAGTCCTACAAACCACAAGGCATATGAATGTCATGGTATAGCATGTCATTAAAATGTCAAAAAAGTCATAGTATAGTATGGCATGAAAAGCCATAATATATTAATTCAAAAAAATGTCAGAAAACGTCATAGTATGGTTTGGCATAAAAATATAAAAAAACATCATAGTATGTTAAGGCATAAAATTTCATAGTACGTCAAAGTACAGTAAGGCATAAAAATGTCAAGAACGTCATAGTGTAATATGGCATAAAAATGTCTAAAAACATCATAGTATGTTAAGGCCTAAAATGTCATAGTATAGTAAGTCATAAAGATGTCATAATACATCATAGTACAGTAAGGCATGAAAATGTTTAAAAATGTCATAGTATAGTATGGCATAAAAATGTCAAAAGACGTCATAGTATAGTATGGCATGACAATGTCATAATATGTCATAGTACACTAAGGCATAAAAAAAAAAAAAAGTCACAGTATAGTATGGCATAAAAATGACAAAAAATGTCATAGTATAGTATGTCATAAAAATGTCAAAAAACTTCATACTATAGTATGGCATAAAAATGTCTAAAAACATCATAGTATGTTAAGGCATAAAATGTCATAGTATAGTATGGCATAAAAATGTCAAAAAAACGTCATAGTATAGTAAGGCATGAAAATGTCATAATATGTCATAGTACACTAAGGCATAAAAATGTTAAAAAATGTCATGGTATAGTATGGCATAAAAATGTCATAATACGTCATAGTACAGTAAGGTATAAAAATTTTTCAAAAATGTCATAGTA
Source organism: Seriola lalandi dorsalis (assembly GCF_002814215.2). NCBI lineage: Eukaryota > Metazoa > Chordata > Actinopteri > Carangiformes > Carangidae > Seriola > Seriola lalandi. The sequence goes on along the minus strand of NW_019498212.1, from coordinate 253 downwards.
GAGGATGGAATAAAAATGTGAAAAAAAAGTCACAGTATAGTATGGCATAAAAATGCCAAAAAATGTCATATTATACTATGGCATTAAAAGTCATAGTATAGCTAGCCATAAAAATGTGATAAAACGTCAAAGTACAGTAAGGCATAAAAATGTCAAGAACATCATAGTGAAATACGGCACAAAAAGTCCTAAAAACCATATTGGATAGTAAGGCATAAGAACGTCATGGTATAGCATGTCATAAAAATGTCAA
>NW_019498211.1:0-335 GCF_002814215.2 Seriola lalandi dorsalis | reverse complement strand
TTTGAGCCATGTAGTCATGGTTCCAGAGGAGAAAACAGGAGCGAGATAATTACTGCATAACCTCTGCTTCCATCTATTTAACACTCATCTGTCTCTGGCTCTGTATGTCTCACCTACTTATTTTTCCTTTATCTGTGAACTAAAGGAAGATAATTATGCTCCATACATAACCTCCTCCTCCTACAGATGAATGAGTAAAGAGCTCTATGTTTGATGAAAATAGTGCTCTGACATTTCTCCTTAATGGATCTCTCTATTGTCAAGTGGCACTCAGTACGAATGGGGGCTGCGGCGGAAAGACACCCACATGCAGATCTCTGTCGTCAGCACGCCTT
>NW_019498210.1:0-453 GCF_002814215.2 Seriola lalandi dorsalis | reverse complement strand
TTTTGTGACTTTTTATGCCTTCCTATATTATGATGTTTTTTTTTATTTTTATGCCTTACTATACTATGACGTTCATATGACATTTTATGCCTTACTATACTATGACGTTTATATGACATTTAATGCCATACTAAACTATGGCTTTTTTTGCCTTCATAAACTATGTCATTTTTATGACTTTTTATGCCTTATTATACTATGACATCCATATGACATTTAATGCCATACTATACTATGGCTTTTCATGCCTTTATAGACTATTTCATTTTTATGACTTTTTTTGCCTTACTATACTATGACGTTCATATGACATTTTATGCCTTACTATACTATGATGTTAATATGAATTTTAATGCCATACTATACTATGCCTTTTTATTCCTTAATATACTATGTCGTTTTATGACTTTTTATGCCTTCTTATATTATGATGTTTTTTGAATTTTTATGTCT
>NW_019498209.1:0-335 GCF_002814215.2 Seriola lalandi dorsalis | reverse complement strand
GTCCCACTATCACAGCTGAGGAGTTCCAGCCTCGGGGTCCAGTTCGCTCCACCTGAGCTTACAAAGCTCCAGGGTTAACACTCGGATCTCCATCACCTGTGTCACCTGTGTTCAGTCACCTGCACCAGGAAATGAAGAGAAGCGCGATCAGTTACTTCCTGAGTGACTGACGGGCGGCGCAGACATGAAAGTGATGTTATTAAAAACCATTGCACTGACACTAATGAGCCTGAGCACCATCACCTCCACCTCCTCCTCCCACCTCCACCTCCTCCTCCAGCTCCTCCTCCCACCTCCACCTCCTCCCACCTCCACCTCCTCCTCCCACCTCCACC
>NW_019498208.1:0-335 GCF_002814215.2 Seriola lalandi dorsalis | reverse complement strand
TCAGCTCTCAGTGATGTTCTTTATTCTCACACAGAGACAGAATCATTCCAACAGATGTTTTGACTCCTGTCATTGTGGCACCCTGGGCATTTCATGAGTTAAGATTGTTTCCAGAATTGTGTTTAGATTAGTTTATGTTATTAACCTGGCCCCCACCATTATTTTTGTGATTATTATTATTTTTTAATGCTTGTGTAAATATGAGAAGGGTGAGAAGAGAAGTTGACATAGTTATAATACTTCTCACCAATAGGTGGCGGTAGCGGCCTTGTAATTTGAATGACTGACGCTGTAAAACCGTTGGTTAAGGAAGTCCGCTCAGTCACATCAGAGAC
>NW_019498207.1:0-335 GCF_002814215.2 Seriola lalandi dorsalis | reverse complement strand
ATTTAACATGTAATAAAAGGCTTTCTCAGATGAACAGCTTAAAAATACACAGTTACACACGCACACACATGCATACACACACACACAAACACACACACACGCGGGATACGGATCAGACAAAAACCAGAGGATCTCAGTCTTTGCCAGAAGTCAATACTAAGCAGTTTGCTATGGCAACCATTCTCAATCCAGGCCCCAACAATAGTCCCTATGGGCCCTTGTAACCTTTAGTTTTGTTTCTCTTACACACATGCACACACACATACACTGATCATAACAAAGCTCAAGGACCTTTAACCATGTGAGCATCAGTTATCAAAGAAGTCTCAATTGCA
>NW_019498206.1:0-642 GCF_002814215.2 Seriola lalandi dorsalis | reverse complement strand
AGTAAGGCATGAAAAGTCATAAAAATGTCATAGTATAATAAGGCATGAAAAGTCATAAAAACGTCATAGTATAATAAGGAATGAAAAGTCATAAAAATGTTGTAGTATAGTAAGGTATAAAAATGTCATAATATAGTAAGGCATAAAAATGTCATAGTATAGTAAGGCACGAAAAGTCATAAAAACCTCATAGTATAGTAAGGCATGAAAAGTCATAAAAATGTTGTAGTATATTAAGGTATAAAAATGTCATAGTATAATAAGGCATGAAAAGTCATAAAAAAGTCATAGTATAATAATGCATGAAAAGTCCTAAAAATGTCATAGTATAGTAAGGCATGAAAAGTCATAAAAATGTCATAGTATAATAAGGCATGAAAAGGCATGAAAATGTCATAGTATAGTAAGGCATGAAAAGTCAGTATAGTGAGGCACAAAAAGTCATTAACAAGTCATAGTATAGTGACGCATAAAGAGTCATAAAAACTACATAGTATAGTAAGGCATTAAAAGTTATATTATAGTATGGCATAAAAAGTCATAAAAATGTCATAGTATAGTAAGGCATGAAAAGTCATAAAAATGTCATAGTATAGTAAGTCATAAAAATGTCATAGTATAGTAAGTCATAAAAATGTCATA
>NW_019498205.1:0-335 GCF_002814215.2 Seriola lalandi dorsalis | reverse complement strand
ATGACTCATTAAACATTAACATCTGGGAGAGTGGGATTTTATGTTTTTGTCCTGTCTTTCTTTTGTTTTAATTTATAAAAACATAGCTTAATGGAGGGAATATTATCAATAATGGGATCTGTATGTAATGTGACCACTGCATAATTCAAAGTCTGTATTTGCATTTTAAATCTTTCACTTGCACCTGCAATCGAAACGCAACGGTGATGTTTTGGTCTCCGAGCAGGTCTGGATTCAGGTGTATACTTTTAGGTTGTTTTCATTTTCATTCCACCACTTATCTTTACCGTTTTGAAGTGAAGGTCTGATTACAGAGAGTGTGTGTGTGTGTGTGT
>NW_019498204.1:0-335 GCF_002814215.2 Seriola lalandi dorsalis | reverse complement strand
GGTACAAATGGGACCTGCAAAATTATGTTTATGCATTTTCTGTTGTACCTTTTGCAGCATGTTTTTCTAGAATGTCATTTAATCTTGTGGTTGCTTTTACTAAGATCTCTCCCTGCTCAGATGACCTCTCCTGTCCCCAAGAGGCCACAAAATGCTTTCAGTCGAATACATACATAAAGACAATGGGATTAGCAGCATTCTGGACAGACAGACAGACAGACAGACAGGCGCACACACACAGGCGCACACGCACGCACGCACGCACGCACGCACGCACGCACGCACACGCGCGCGCGCGCGCACGCACACACACACACACACACACACACACACAC
>NW_019498203.1:0-508 GCF_002814215.2 Seriola lalandi dorsalis | reverse complement strand
TGTAAGGCATAAAACGTCATAGTATAGTAAAGCATTAAAAGTCATAGAATAGTAAGGCATAAAATTGTCAAAAAACGTCATAGTATAGGAAGGCATAAAATTGTCAAAAAACGTCATAGTATTGTAAGGCATAAAATGTCATAGTATAGTAAGGCATAAAACATCATAGTATAGTAAGGCATAAAACGTCATAGTATAGTTAGGCATAAAATTGTCAAAAAACGTCATAATATAGTAAGGCATAAATTTACCAAAAAACGTCATAGTATTGTAAGGCACAAAACGTCATAGTATAGTAAGGCATAAAATTGTCAAAAAACGTCATAATATAGTAAGGCATAAATTTACCAAAAAACGTCATAGTATAGTAAGGCATAAAACATCATAGTATAGTTAGGCATAAAATTGTCAAAAAACGTCAAAGTATAGTAAGGCACAAAACGTCATAGCATAGTAAGGCATAAATTTGTCAAAAATTGTGATAGTATAGTAAGGCATAAAAATGTCA
>NW_019498202.1:0-335 GCF_002814215.2 Seriola lalandi dorsalis | reverse complement strand
AGAGGGTTAGGGGTTTGAGGGTATAGGGTTTAGACAGTTAGGGGTTTGAGGGTTAGGGTTAGAGGGTATAGGGTTTAGAGGATTAGGGGTTTGAGGTTTAGGGTTAGAGGGTATAGGGGTTAAAGGGTTAGGGTTTAGAGGGTATAGGGGTTAAAGGGTTAGGGTTTAGAGGGTATTGGGTTAAAGGGTTAGGGTTTAGAGGGTATAGGGGTTAAAGGGTTAGGGGTTTGAGGGTTAGGGTTAGAGGGTATAGGGGTTAGACGGTTAGGGGTTTGAGGGTTAGGGTTAGAGGGTATAGGGGTTAGACGGTTAGGGGTTTGAGGGTTAGGGTTTAG
>NW_019498201.1:0-489 GCF_002814215.2 Seriola lalandi dorsalis | reverse complement strand
TGAATGAATGAATGAATGAACAAAAGTCTTTAGTTTGTGCATAGTCACGTGTGAATAAATGTTTATGACAAAGCTCCACTAACTGTTGGACATATAAATTATTTACATGAAGGATTTTGACAAAGTATCTTTACATGTATGAATGTACATGAAGCTCTGGGGGATTAATACAATTCCAGCTCTCGTTTCTGTCCTTACTCATTTCTCGACACTTCCAAAGTGACAAAGCAAGACTTGTCTTTTCTCTTTCACCTTTTCTCTTGTTTTGCATTTGTCATATAGCTTTCCATCTCCACCACGACCCCCTCCTCTCCTCTCTGACCCCCCCCCCCCCCTTGCGCTCTTTCAAGGTCCACAGGCTCGACTCCACCTTTTCAATTCGGCTTCCCAGCAGCACTACTTAGTGGGGAGGGAATTGGAACCAGTGCTATCAGTGTGATTGAGGAAGCAAGGAGTGTGAATGTGTGTGTGTGTGTGTGTGTGTGTGTG
>NW_019498200.1:0-363 GCF_002814215.2 Seriola lalandi dorsalis | reverse complement strand
ATAATAACACATAAAAACAGAAAAAAACGTCATAGTATAGTAAGGCAAAAAAACGGAAAAAAACGTCATAGTATAGTAAGGCAAAAAAATGTCAAAAAACGCCATAGTATAGTAAGGCACGAAAATGTCAAAAAACGTCACAGTATATCATGGCAAAAAAAGTCATAGTATAATAACACATAAAAACAGAAAAAAACGTCATAGTATAGTAAGGCAAAAAAACGGAAAAAAACGTCATAGTATAGTAAGGCAAAAAAATGTCAAAAAACGCCATAGTATAGTAAGGCACGAAAATGTCAAAAAACGTCACAGTATATCATGGCAAAAAAAGTCATAGTATAATAACACATAAAAACAGAAAAA
>NW_019498198.1:0-335 GCF_002814215.2 Seriola lalandi dorsalis | reverse complement strand
GTCGCCTCTGCAGCAATCTGCCTTGATGCATCCAGTTTAAATCCATGGAGGAAGGTTTGAGTTTGGCTGTAACAGGTCAATGGAGTTCAGTTTACTTTCATGTCAAGAGTTTGTAAAATTGAATTGTTCATATTTTCCTGTTTGGGCACAATGACTGCTGTTCAGCGCTACTGAGTGAAAATGTGATACGAGCACACACAGCATTATCAACCAGTAGCAATTAGAGAGTCTGTCCTCCTGTAAGAAACGAGCCCACAGGTCGTCTGTGCAGCAGGTTATTATGACCCATAGTTAGGTTTTGTTGCTAGGCGACATCTAGTGGTCGCAATAACTAT
>NW_019498197.1:0-335 GCF_002814215.2 Seriola lalandi dorsalis | reverse complement strand
AAACAAAAATAATTTTAGCCCAGCTAACCTGAAGAAAACATTGTTATTGTTAAAAAGATCTCTCTGTTGCCCTCTTTACATGTGTCATGTGGTCCAAAGCTTTAAAAATATCAAAACTGGGTGCCCCGGTGGCTCACCTGGTGGAGCGTGTGCCGCTTGGGCTCAGTCCTTGCTGAGGTGGACTCAAGAGACTCGAACCCGGGCCCTTTGCTGCATGTCATCCCCTCTCTCTCTCTCCCCAGCGTTTCTTGTCCTCCTCCCCCCCCCCCAAATCAAGGACATGAAGATAACAATATCGTCAACACCAAAAATCAATATACATGATGCACAAATAT
>NW_019498196.1:0-335 GCF_002814215.2 Seriola lalandi dorsalis | reverse complement strand
CATTTACTAACTATTTCCTCTGGGCACACAACTATTTATTCCCCCTATTTTCTCAAAAGTGGAAATGAAATGAGACCCAAAGAAGCAAAAATGAAAAAAGAAAAAAGGAAAACAAGTGTGCGGGTAAATCTCTCCTGCCAAAGGCAACGTTGCGACATTATCTTTTCGTCACAGCTTAACAGAGGCCTGCTCCTTTGAGTATGTGTTTCTATGTATGTGTTTATGTGTTGTTCGAGAGTGTGTGCACATACGTGTGCAAGCCATAACCGAATGAGTATGCATGTGTGTGTGTGTGTGTGTGTGTGTGTGTGTGTGTGTGTGTGTGTGTGTGTGTG
>NW_019498195.1:0-725 GCF_002814215.2 Seriola lalandi dorsalis | reverse complement strand
CTAAGCAGGCGCCTCATGTGTAGAGGCTACAGTCCTCGCTGCTGTTGGCTCCGGTTCGAGTCCCGCATCGGACGGCCCTTGCTGCATGTCATTCCCCCTATCTGCCACTCTCCACTGTCCTGTCCAATAAAGGCACAAAAGCCCAAACAATATACTTTAAAAAAATTAAAATAAATGCAAAAAAACTTCAGTGTACAGCATGGCATGAAAATTTCAAAAAACGTCATTGTATAGTATGGCATTAAATGTCAAAAAAATATCATATTATATTAAGGCATGAAAGGTCATAAAAACTTCATAGTATGGTAAGGAATAAAACAACATAGTACAGTAAGGCACAAAAATGCCAAAAAACGTCATTGTATATTATGGCATAAAATGTCAAAAAACGTCATTGTATAGTATGGCATAAAATGTCAAAAAACGTAGTATAGTATGGCATAAAATGTCAAAAAAAAAAAAGTATATTGAGGCATAAAAGGTCATAAAAACGTCACAGTATGGTAAGGAATCAAATGAAATTGTATTGGAAGGCATAAAAATGACAAAAAAACGTTATTGTATAGTATGGCATAAAATGTCAAAAACGTCATAGTATAGTATGGCATAAAATGTCAAAAAAAAAATCGTATATTGAGGCATAAAAGTTCATAAAAACGTCATAGTATGGTAAGGAATCAAATGAAATTGTATTGGAAGACATAAAAATGACAAAAAACGTCATT
>NW_019498194.1:0-335 GCF_002814215.2 Seriola lalandi dorsalis | reverse complement strand
GAGAAAGAAAAACAGTAAATTTAGTGAGAGCAGACCAGACAGACAGAGGGCAAGTGGTAACAAAAAGAGTAGTTTCAAAACAACATTTGAGGATTCACAAATGTATAAGAAGATGAATGAGAGGTATTTTCCTTTATCTCACGTTACAGCATAGTTTACAGTATGTGGGTTTTATCCGTTTACCAACATATGGGGAAAGAAAAATGGATGAGATTAGTATGAGTAGGCAGAATTTCATCTGGGGGGGAGGGGATTTTTCAGAATCACCCCACACACACACACACACACACACACACACACACACACACACACACACACACACACACACACACACA
>NW_019498193.1:0-335 GCF_002814215.2 Seriola lalandi dorsalis | reverse complement strand
CTCACTGTCCTCAGGCCCTCCTCGATTCCCCTGATGTGGCCCAGAGGTTATATAAACTCTCACTGACCTCTTTCATTTTTCATGTCACTCTACATGTGACATGGTGCTACTTAAACATACGTTGACTAATTTCAGTTACAAGTGTTAGGTGCTACATCCCACTTGCCTTCATGATGCAAAGCTAAATTAGCTTAGATTCAGTCCAGGCAATTTTTGTCTGGACCAGCTCCGTTTTTCTCCCACACATGCATCACAATATCAGGCTATTCATAATATATAGGCTAACCAATAGATATCAATTTGGCAACACTGCAGTTGTTTCAGAACCATGGCCA
>NW_019498192.1:0-335 GCF_002814215.2 Seriola lalandi dorsalis | reverse complement strand
AAGATCTTAAAGCCACTGCACTCTTTCAAAATTCAAAACTCAATGTAATCACTTGCACCTTGCAGCATGTGCTTCAGTTCAGTCCACTGGTGGGTCCAGTTGGGCATTATTATACTGACTTATCTATTTCTGCGGTTTAACCACAAAATCCTCACAAAGACATAAAATAACAAATATTAAAATTTGAAGCCATTCTGTAAGTAGTGAGTGAAACAAATATTTTTTGTTCGTAAACTTGAAATTACAAATTCTAAGAATGGAGATTTGCACTCAGGTTAATAATGACCTTTCGTGTGTCACTCAGGGTGCACTGTGTTTCACCTGCATGCAGAGAT
>NW_019498191.1:0-335 GCF_002814215.2 Seriola lalandi dorsalis | reverse complement strand
ACCAGACCGTTGTGGACCACATTGTCGCAGTCCCTGGCCAGCTCGAGCAGCTGGAGCTGGATGAATTTCAGGGCGCTGGTGCCCTGGAGCTGGTCACTGTCTGAATGCATTTCGGCTGATTTCTTGGGTTGAACTAGGATGGAAGTCAGAAAATATTGATGTTAGTTATTTGTGTTCAGGCAGGATCTTAAGTTAAAGGTCTGTGAGTAGAGACAAAAGATTTTGTGATCTAAAACAGGGATGAAAGATGTTAGAATTTGGTATACACTGTATGACAAGTATTCCTGATTACATTAAACATTTATGAGCAGTATAAAGAATTAAAACATCTAAAT
>NW_019498190.1:0-335 GCF_002814215.2 Seriola lalandi dorsalis | reverse complement strand
TTTTTCTTATTAAGTCACAAATACAAATAACATTTGTAATAGATTATTTCAGGGATATTATCTGCAAGGGTAAAAACATTTTAACTGAATCTGCTGTTAATTTGTAAAGAGACGTTTTCTCAGCTATAGGATTAATATGGAAAACTTTTTTCCTCTATCTTTAGTGATACAGACTCCAACCGACGCTGCACAGAACGTAATGCACTTAAACTCTTTTAATAACCTCTAGTTAGCATTTATAAGCAGCATATGATCATTTCAAAAATTTCATAAATGGTTTTAACAAAATATAATGTAGTGTAAGTTTTACTGTTACTGTTTAGAGATTTTTTTTT
>NW_019498189.1:0-335 GCF_002814215.2 Seriola lalandi dorsalis | reverse complement strand
TGTGTGTGTGTCTGTGTGTGTGTGTGTGTGTGTGTGTGTCTGTCTGTGAGAGAGAAAGAGAGAGAGTTCCACCACGGACATCAGTGTGTGAGAGGTTGGTAGGTTGTTGTAGGTTTTGCCCCCCAGTCTAATTGAGTTTTCAAGGAGCTCTTATCCTTTAAGAGAATGGTGCAGTGTGTGTATATGTGGAGAGTAGAGGGTTACATTCATCTATTGCATTTATGTTTTTCTCTGTGTCTGCACATGCAAATAAATATGCATTTTTTTCACTGTGGTACCTATTTTTTGTATTTTAGCAGTAGGGATTCACAATATTTCGTTTGAACATTATTATT
>NW_019498188.1:0-361 GCF_002814215.2 Seriola lalandi dorsalis | reverse complement strand
TTTTATCAAGTAATAATAATAAGGCTGAATCGCTATTTCATTTTCATGACATGATGTTTTCCTAATTTTAGCTGTTCTTCCGTTTAGGAGTGGTTTCAAGAAGCAGTTAACATTTGTCATGTTGATCACAGAAGTAGGACCATTTAAGATCTGATGCGAGATCTGGACCTATTTGAATTTCTGACCTAATCTGAGACGCGAGCAGAAATGTATCGGGCTGAAACTGTGCTAAGTCGTTTCATCCACACTAGAAATAGCTGAGGGCATTCTGCCATTTTTCCATTCAAGTCACGCTGAAGAGCAGAAAAAGTCAATGTACATTCATGGCTCAATGCTAAGAGTTTGGGTTCCTCATGAATGA
>NW_019498187.1:0-335 GCF_002814215.2 Seriola lalandi dorsalis | reverse complement strand
GTTTTAGTCAGTACAGGTATCTAGCCTATAGGAGCTTTGTGAGCTGGTGCTGGGATTTCCTTGGTCGCAGAAGTTGGGTCGTCATTCCAGCCTGCGTGGTCCTACGCACCCATAGGGAGTTTCCTGACACCACAGGCCGGTATGTGAGCTTTAGACTTCCCCATGATAGAACCGGGACACATAGGAGTTGACCTACTCCTTCTCAGGCCGCTCGAACTGTGCAGTGAGGTCCTCTGGGATGGGGATGGCCAAAGCAGCTTCCGTGTATGGTCCCAGGTCAACAAAGACTTTTTCAAATATGAGGTCCACCACATTCCCTGTTTGATAAAACACAA
>NW_019498186.1:0-335 GCF_002814215.2 Seriola lalandi dorsalis | reverse complement strand
CAATGTGTGAAATTCTGTTTCCTCTCTATTTAGACTGATGAAAGGAAGTGAGAGACAAAGGAGAGAATATAAAGAGTGTAGCATGTGTGCGATTGTAGATGCTGCCGTGGTTACCTTTCAGCCCTCTCCCTTGACGACCACTGACAAAGTGAAGTAGACTCAAGTAAAAAAAGCTCTCTTTTCTCTCTCCCTCTCTCCTCAATTCTGTGCTCCCTCTGCAATGAATAAATCAGAGCTCTGATACTATTTTGATTCCTAAAAGGGGAATGAAAGTTTAAAAACACTTTGTAATGGTAGAGATGCATCATTGTGTTGTTGCTGACTGATGGTAGCTG
>NW_019498185.1:0-335 GCF_002814215.2 Seriola lalandi dorsalis | reverse complement strand
CAGCAGCGCAAACAAAACTTCAAACGCGATCCCACCCAAGACAATCCCACACACACACACACACACACACACAGAGAGAGAGAGAGGCAGATATCCACACAGGGACAAACATGCCGCTCGTCCCACGCAGACGAGCGGAAAGCGGCAGATCCTCAGTGACCACACTCAGCTCTGTGAATTCTTTTGCAGCCGCAAGAAAGAAAATTATTTCACATCCAACTGGCTCTAGTCGCAGTGACCCACTTCTGATCCACGCAGCAGCAGAAAAATGACACTTACACCTCCTCTGGTTACTGATCAGAAGAGATTTTAAAAGACAAACACTGACATTTTCA
>NW_019498184.1:0-335 GCF_002814215.2 Seriola lalandi dorsalis | reverse complement strand
GTTCATCTGGAGGCCTGGATCACGATGCTGTGTGTTTGTGTGTGTGTGTGTGTGTGTGTGTGTGTGTGTGTGTAGACTGTTCCCAGGTGTTTGCAGATGGTAACGTGGCTAGTGGGCTCTATGTGATCCGGCCAGACGGTTCTCCCACTGCACTGACTGTTTACTGTGACATGAACGATGGAGGAGGATGGACCGTCTTCCAGAGGAGGCGAGACGGCAAGGAGAGCTTCGACAGGTGTGTGTGTGTGTGTGTGTGTCTGTCTGTGTCTGTGTGTGACTGTGTGTGTGTGTGTCAGCTTTACACACATAAACCACCTGATTTTACAAACAAATAT
>NW_019498183.1:0-335 GCF_002814215.2 Seriola lalandi dorsalis | reverse complement strand
CACACACGTGCACACACACACACTCTCTCACACACACGCGCACACACATACCACACACAGCGAATAAACAAGATCTGATCCATCTCTTCCCCTCTCTCAGTTTCTCTGTTTTGCTGTGTTCATCTGAGACACACACGCACACGCAAACCGTAACCTTAAAACATGTCTTCATCTTAATAATTTATTGATTTTCATAATGGAGATTTGCTTTTTGTCCTCAGAAGGAAAACAAGTCCCCATAATGTGAGAGATTTAATACCTGGAACAAACACACACACACACACATACACACACACACACACACACACACACACACACACACACACACACACACA
>NW_019498182.1:0-335 GCF_002814215.2 Seriola lalandi dorsalis | reverse complement strand
TCGAGTTCACGAGTGTTTGGAGCAATGGTTCCCAACCTGTGCTGGGCAGTGAAGGTATTGCAAGTGGGCCGACAAATCATTTGCAAACCAGTACAGCTTCGGTGGTAAAATGTAATAATGAAAAAAATATATATCAATGTTTTTAAATGTCTTAAAACGAAATGATCTTTAAAGACAGCTTTACGGCTTTAAAAATGTTTTAAACTTGTTTCTTGTTTTCTCTGGAGGCCTATCACTGTGATGTTAAGACAATGATAGGAACTTTAAGTCGTCGCCAGCTGGACAACATCTTATACTTATACTCGTATACTAGTATTGTTAATGGGTCGGTTTTG
>NW_019498181.1:0-335 GCF_002814215.2 Seriola lalandi dorsalis | reverse complement strand
CCGGTTCAAACATTGAGATGCGTCAACAATACGTGGCCGCTTCAATCCGACGGTCATGTAAAAGCGGTAAACGGGAAATGCATGTAAATCCAGGTAACCCCACAGCGTGCAGACGAGAGCGCATCAGGATGCAGCATGCTGAGCGTCGGACGTGCCGGAGTGGGAGAATGCTGCTGCTGAGCTCCTCAATGACAAAGCATGATCTCCACCTCCCCAAAATATCGGAGCTCTCTGTCAGTGCAAGGTGATGACACACATGCACGCAGCTGGCACCGGCATCCAAAGACCTCTGACATCACTGATCCATCAGCCTCCCGCGCCTTTCCAATAACGTG
>NW_019498180.1:0-335 GCF_002814215.2 Seriola lalandi dorsalis | reverse complement strand
CTCATTAGCTTGATTTTTAAATGCATTTCCGAGCAGCGGCCTGTAGGCGGCAGCAAAGCTCCGTCAGGGAGAATCCCCTGCTGTGAACAGACCGTAGAAGAAGAGGAGGACTGTTTGGATGGAGGACCAGAAGAAATGGCGAACACTTACAGAAGTAAATTCATTTAAATTCAACTTCAGGTTTTAATGTGAACAGTTTTAACGATGCTTCTTTAAAGTTAATGTTTGACGTTGTAAGTGTCGTTTGACAAAAGCGTTGTTTGTGTCTGTACGTGACGTCGCTTCATGTATTAAACATGTTCTCAGTGACGACAGTTGTTTTAATCCGCGGTGGT
>NW_019498179.1:0-420 GCF_002814215.2 Seriola lalandi dorsalis | reverse complement strand
AGTCATAATAACGTCATAGTATGGTAAGGCATAAAAAGTCATAAAAACTTCATAGTATATTAAGACATAAAAAATCATAGTATAGTAAGGCATTTAAAGTCATAATAACGTCATAGTATGGTAAGGCATAAAAAGTCATAAAAACTTCATAGTATATTAAGACATAAAAAATCATAGTATAGTAAGGCATTTAAAGTCATAATAACGTCATAGTATGGTAAGGCATAAAAAGTCATAAAAACTTCATAGTATATTAAGACATAAAAAGTCATAGTATAGTAAGGCATAAAAAGTTAAAAAAAGTTATAGTATAGTAAGGCAAAAAAGGCATAGTATAGTATGGCATAAAAAGTCATAAAAATGTCATAGTATAGTAAGGCATAAAAAGTCATAAAAACGTCATAGTATAGAAAGGCATAA
>NW_019498178.1:0-528 GCF_002814215.2 Seriola lalandi dorsalis | reverse complement strand
AGAGAGAGAGAGAGAGAGAGAAAATACTATAATTTGTAAACTGCTTTGGCAATAACATGTTTTTGTTCATGTTAATAAAGCTATTTTTGAATTTGACTATAAGAGAGAGAGAGAGAGAGCTAGAGTAGAGAGAGAGAGAGAGAGAGCTAGAGTAGAGAGAGAGAGAGAGCTAGAGTAGAGAGGTAGAGAGAGAGAGAGAGAGAGAGAGAGAGAGAGAGAGAGAGAGCTAGAGTAGAGTAGAGAGGTAGAGAGAGAGAGAGAGAGAGAGAGAGAGAGAGAGAGCTAGAGTAGAGTAGAGAGGTAGAGAGAGAGAGACCGTCCCTTTGTTAGGAGCCACAGCCGCAACAATTTACATGAGGGCCAAGCCTCCTCACAGCTGATTGGTCCAGAGCAGCCCGCCTCCCTCCAACGCCATACTCCAGCCAATCAGGACATCACTCACATGGGGTGGGACTCACACACACACACACACACACACACACACACACACACACACACACACATGCAGGAGAGGGTGTTTTCTGATGG
>NW_019498177.1:0-335 GCF_002814215.2 Seriola lalandi dorsalis | reverse complement strand
ATAATTTCTGTTAAAGTCAGACTAAAGATATATTGTAAATAAGAGCAAGAATTATCATCATGTTGATGATGAAGAGGAGGAGAGGAAGAGGAGAAGAAGAGGGGAAGAGAGGAAGAGGAAAGGAAGAAAAGAGGAGAGGAAGAGGGGGGGAGAGGAAGAAAAGAGGATTGGAAGAAGAGAGGAAGAGGGGAGGAAGAGGAGAGGACTGAAATAATTAACAGTGAGACTAATTGTTCTAATCAAAGACATCAGAGGTTCAGGTTTCTCTCCAGTCGTGTCACAGTCTCCTCATGTTGTTCTGAGCTCAGTGATGAAGAGGAGAGTAAAAGCTTCAT
>NW_019498176.1:0-335 GCF_002814215.2 Seriola lalandi dorsalis | reverse complement strand
TTTTAATTCATTTAACAGCAACAATCACAACCAACTGAAGAATCTACATGTTGGAGCTCACAGCTTTTACATCACCTCCAGAAAAAAACACAACTTCATGAGAAGAAATGAAAACTGTGATTATCTGAACTTGATTCAACCACTAATCTAATCCACTGATCAATAATTATAATGATCATGTCTGGACTCACCGAGCCTTTCTGCAGTTCCTCACAGCTGGGATCAGTCTCCGTCGTCCCTCCTCTGATGTGTTGTACTTCTCCAGGTGCAACTCCTCCAGAACCTCCTCTGACATCTGCAGCATGTAGGCCAGAGCTGAGCAGTGGATCTCAGAG
>NW_019498175.1:0-335 GCF_002814215.2 Seriola lalandi dorsalis | reverse complement strand
TTGGGATTTTTACAGGTTCATCATATTGTCTGTTATCATCACAGACATATTCATGTTGTTGTCAAGTGATAAATAATCAAATTCATAAACAAAGTTTGTCTTGGTAGTGAAGCTATGGTTGGTCAAGTGTGGAATAAAAACCTTGTTCATTTGACATATAAATGAATGATAGAAAAGACTGTTTATAGTTTATGACCATTAAAGAGTGAAGACCAATAAGAATCTATTGGTTCCGATTCACTGATCAAACAGGTTCATTAAAGGGACACTCCAGTGATTTAGTATTGCACTTTCATGAAGCCTGGGACTGAGAAACATGTTATCCAAAAAAAAAA
>NW_019498174.1:0-335 GCF_002814215.2 Seriola lalandi dorsalis | reverse complement strand
TATACACATATATATATATATATCGGCCAATATATCAATATCGGAATGTTTTTTTACCCCCTAATATCAGTATATCGGCATCGGTCACAAAAGTCCAGTATCGGTCGAGCTCTAGTATAATTATTGTTACTGAATTAGAAGCCACAGAATTGATTCAAGAGATGACAGCTATTATCAAAGACCTTTAATTTCCTCTGGACTTGACCTGCACTGTCTTTGTTGTGACACCAACACTCATGGAAAATGGTTAACAAATCATCAATCTCTGGTTTGCAGACTACTTCTCCCTGTTAAACTTCTTAGTCTGTGTGATTTAAGAAACAAACTTAACACTT
>NW_019498173.1:0-335 GCF_002814215.2 Seriola lalandi dorsalis | reverse complement strand
TGTGTGTGTGTGTGTGTGTGTGTGTGTGTGTGTGTGTGTGTGTGTGTGTTTGTGTGTGTGTCAGAGATGGTGAGAATCTCGTTATTTTTCTATCTTCCTGTGTAAAGCCTCCTAATTCCACATCACCTTCAACACTGCATGACCGTTTGAGGTGATAGGACAAGCCTGCACGCATGCACGCATGCAGGCACACACACACACACACACACACACACACATACACACAAATCAAGAGTGCAATTACAGGTCAGTCTGGCAAAGAAGAAGCTGTTCTGCAACAGTGACAGAGCTGAGCATCAGGAAGAACGAAGAAATTAGGAAGGACAGGAAGTGTG
>NW_019498172.1:0-335 GCF_002814215.2 Seriola lalandi dorsalis | reverse complement strand
TGTGTGTGTGTGTGTGTGTGTGTGTGTGTGTGTCTGTGTCTGTCTCTTCCAGCGAGGTCAGTTGTGGACAGGCTGTGTAGACTCGGGGGAGCTGTGTCTCTGGCACACCAACAACCACAGGCGTCCATCCAAAAGAATCCCCCTGCCAGGCAGTTCAGGAGTCACCTGTATGATTCGTGTGAAGGACCAGGTGAGCTATGATAACATGTCAGGTCACGAAGTTATCTTGTAATTGTTTTAGTTTGTTATCTATATTTTGTACAATACTTAAGAGTTGCTGAAAGGTGTACGTAAATAAATATGGTGTTTATTTTATGCAGTGAGAGCTGAGCAAC
>NW_019498171.1:0-335 GCF_002814215.2 Seriola lalandi dorsalis | reverse complement strand
ATGCCTTACTATACTATGATGTTTTTTTACATTTTTTTGCCTTACTATACTATGAAGTTTTAAAAAAAAAAAATTTGCCTTACCATACTATGATGTCTTTTGCCTTACTATACTATGTCGTTTTTTGGCCTTTTATGCCTTACTATACTATGAGTTTTTTTTTCAAATATATTTGACCTACTATTATATGTTGTTTTTGGCGTTATATGCCTTATTATATAATGGCGTTTTTTGCCTTACTATATACTATGTCATTTTTTGGCCTTTTATGCCTTTCTATACTATGACGTTTTTAAAAAAAAATTTGCCTTACTATACTATGGCGTTTTTTGCCT
>NW_019498169.1:0-335 GCF_002814215.2 Seriola lalandi dorsalis | reverse complement strand
CACGGGTTCGAGTCCCGCATCGGATGGCCTTTCGCTGCATGTTATTCCCCGTTTCCTGTCACTCGCCATTGTATATCCATTAAAGGCATAAAAAGCCCTAAAAATATACTTTAAGAATGAAAGTGTGCCCTGACATGTTAAACACAAGATGTAATCAATGTGGTGATATGTATATAAGCAATAAAAACAAAATTAACAAAATTAACTCTATCTACTAAAATTAACTCTATCTACTCTCCTACACCCCCTCTACTCTCCTACACCCCCTCTCTCTACTCTCCTACACCCCCCTCTCTCTACTCTCCTACTCTCTTCTCGCTTCCCTCTTCTCGCGG
>NW_019498168.1:0-335 GCF_002814215.2 Seriola lalandi dorsalis | reverse complement strand
CAGAATTGTTCAAGTTCAGTCAAATTCTGTGGGGAACGGCGATGGACTGCTCTCTTCAAGTCAATCCACAGATCTTCTATAGGATTTAAGTCAGGGCTATGACTTAGCCACTCAAGGACATTCACCTTCCTATCCTTAAGCCACTGCTTTGTTCTTCTGGCAGTATGTTTAGGATCATTATCGTGTTGGAAGGTGAATGACCTGCCCATCTTCAGCTGTCTAGCAGAGGGACGCAGGTTTTCCTCAAGAATTTGGGTGTACCTGGCAGCATTCATTTTCCCTTCGATCCTGAGCAATTGCCCAGTCCCCGCTGAAGAGAAACATCCCCACAACAT
>NW_019498167.1:0-379 GCF_002814215.2 Seriola lalandi dorsalis | reverse complement strand
AAAAAGTTATAGTATAGTAAGGCATAAAAAGTCAAAGTATAGTAAGATATAAAAAGTCATAGCATAATAAGGCATAAAAAGTCATAAAAACGTCATAGTATAGTAAGGCATAAAAAATTATAAAAACGTCATAGTATAGTAAGGCATAAAAAGTCATAGTATAGCAAGGCATAAAAAGTCATAGTACAGTAAGGCATAAAAAGTCATAAAATTATCATAATATAGTAACACATAAAAAGTCACAGTATAGTAAGGCATAAAAATTCATAAAAACGTCATAATATAGTAAGGCAAAAAAAGTCATACTATAGTGAGGAATAAAAATACATAAAAACGACATATTATAGTAAGGCATAAAAAACTATAAAAAAGTCATAGT
>NW_019498166.1:0-348 GCF_002814215.2 Seriola lalandi dorsalis | reverse complement strand
GGAACCAGCAGAGCTGTACCTGTCGTTACCGTGGTTACCAGTGTTACCGCTGCCACTGATGAGCGGTGAGACAGACCTGAGGTCAGCTGCTCCTTGTGGTTCTCCAGGACAAACTGCAGTCGATGAACTTCTTTAGCTGTTTCTGGAACAGACAACAAGACACCGAAGTATTTAACATGTTAGCATGTTGCTACGGTTACCAGATACTCCAGTCCCAGTCGAGCCCCTCGTTCACTGAGTGTGTGTGTGTGTGTGTGTGTGTGTGAGTGTGTGTGTTTGTGTGTGTGTGTGTGAGTGTGTGTGTGTGTGTGTGTGTGTGTGTGTGTGTGTGTGTGTGTGTGTGTGTGT
>NW_019498165.1:0-335 GCF_002814215.2 Seriola lalandi dorsalis | reverse complement strand
AACGTCATATTATAATAAGGCAAAAAAAAGTCAAAAAACGTCATAGTATAGTATGGCAAAAAAATGGCAAAAAACGTCATAGTATAGTAAGGCATATAAGCGTCATAGTATAGTATGGCAAAAAAATGTCAATAAACGTCATATTATAGTATGGCACAAAAATGTCAAAAAGCGTCATAGTATAGTATGGCAAAAAAATGTCAAAAAACGTCATAGTATAGTAAGGCATATAAACGTCATAGTATAGTATGGCAAAAAAATATCAAAAAACGTCATAGTATAGTAAGGCGTATAAATGTCATAGTATAGTAAAGCAAAAAAATGTCGAAAAACGT
>NW_019498164.1:0-665 GCF_002814215.2 Seriola lalandi dorsalis | reverse complement strand
AAGGCATAAAAAGTCATAGTATAGTGAGGCATAAAAAGTGCTAAAAACTGCATAGTATACTAAGGCATAAAAATTCACAGTATAGTGAGGCATAAAAAGTGCTAAAAACTGCATAGTATAGTTAGGCATAAAAAGTCATAAAAATGTCATAGTATAGTAAGGCGTAAAAAGTCATAAAAAAAAGTCATAGTATAGTAAGGCATAAAAAGTCATAAAAATGTCATATTATAGTTAGGCATAAAAAGTGCTAAAAACGTCATAGTATAGTTAGGCATAAAAAAGTCATAGTATAGTAAGGCATAAAATGTCATAAAAAAATCATAGTATAGTAAGGCATAAAATGTGAAAAAAATGTCATAGTATAGTATGGCATAAAATGTCATAAAAATGTCATACTATAGTATGGCATAAAATGTCAGAAAAACGTCATAGTATAGTTATGCATAAAAACGTCATAGTATAGTAAGGCATAAAATGTGAAAAATATATCATAGTATAGTATGGCATAAAATGTCATAAAAACGTCATAGTATAGTAAGGCATAAAATGTGAAAAAAATGTCATAGTATAGTATGGCATAAAATGTCATAGTATAGTAAGGCATAAAAAGTCATAAAAATGTCATAGTATAGTATGGCATAAAATGTCAGAAAAACGTCATAGTA
>NW_019498163.1:0-335 GCF_002814215.2 Seriola lalandi dorsalis | reverse complement strand
ATGCGCTAACCGATTGCGCCACAGAGACATGTCTAGCTTGAAGAAGTTTGGCCACCACTTTCAATCCCATTCCTCCCACCTGCATTTGTAATTTCTAGTATCATTTCTTCCTTCTAGACCTCAGACTCAGTTTTATAAATTGTCTCATTTGGACTTATTGAAGGTATGGGTGTGTAGGCTACTGCTTCTACCTAATGTTTCTACCTGAAACTAATTTCACATTTACACCAAAAAGTGCTCATTGTATTAGAACACTGTTTCCTCAATTTATTCGTGCATCATTCTAGTTTGGAAATGAGAAAAATTGTCGCATTAAATAAAAAGGTGAAAGATGA
>NW_019498162.1:0-335 GCF_002814215.2 Seriola lalandi dorsalis | reverse complement strand
GCCACTGTCAGCCTCTGTTGAATGAAGTCGTGTAAAAGCTCCATACATTATATTTTTCCGGTGAATTGAAAAGATGAAGTGAAAACATTTTTAAACAGTTTTAAACTATAAAAGACGCCTGTTGTTGTCTGATGCAGAGCGTCCTGGTGTCAGTCTTCTACTCCAACCCGCAGCGGCTCGATGTTTACGTCGACAACAAGCTGGTCGCTCCGACCAACGCTGAGTGGAACTCTGACAACACCGACTACACCATGAAGAAGCCTGTCTACGCAGGTACACACACACACACACACACTCACACTTACACACAAACACACACACGCACACACACACAC
>NW_019498161.1:0-335 GCF_002814215.2 Seriola lalandi dorsalis | reverse complement strand
TGCGTCTCTGTGTGTCGGGCCTGGACCTTAATGTGTTCTGCTGTTTGATCAAACTTCACTTTAACTTGTTTAAAGCCCTTTAACTTCTTCTTTAAGGGCTCCAGAGTTTCCTGAAGCTTCTTCTTGTGTTGTGGAGCAGCTTCAATGATGGGTCTGAATCTGTGGTCGGTGTGTGTTTCTGAGTCTCTGCAGACGAGACACACTGGCTGCTGATGGTCCAGACAGAAGAGTTTGAGTTTCTCAGAGTGCAGACTGCAGAGAGCCTCTGAAGATCTCTGCTCTCTCTCCTGTAAGAAGGCCTCACACAGGTTCTTCAACACCAGGTTACAAGGTGG
>NW_019498160.1:0-335 GCF_002814215.2 Seriola lalandi dorsalis | reverse complement strand
GTGTGTGTGTGTGTGTGTGTGTGTGTTCAAGGGTCTTTACTGTACAGTGGGCAGCGGTCCAACACTACAGGGTAATCCTTTACCCAGGCTTTACCACTGGGAATGTCAGGAATAAGTCAATCATGATGATGCATGCACTCTGCTGACGACATGTACGCGTGTTCAAAGAATATCTAGGGCTTGCAGATGTGCCAGAACCCTGCTTCGGCGACATCAGGGTGCAGTTTATGATGATAGGCAGATACACACACACACACACACACACACACGCGCACACACACACACACACACACACACACACACACTTAAAGCCATGGAGGCAAGCCCAGATAAGC
>NW_019498159.1:0-335 GCF_002814215.2 Seriola lalandi dorsalis | reverse complement strand
GTGTGATGTCACAGGAATCTACATCTTTATGTACCTAATGAGAGACTTTTTCTTTCTTTCTTTCTTTCTTTCTTTCTTTCTTTCTTTCTTTCTTTCTTTCTTTCTTTCTTTCTTTCTTTCTTCCTTTCTTTCTTTCTTTCTTTCTTTCTTTCTTTCTTTCTTTCTTTCTTTCTTTCTTTCTTTCTTTCTTTCTTTCTGTCCATGCGTGTTAACATGCCATATACCTCTGTGCATTTATTGTAAATGACTGTTGAGCATCAGCTACGTTGAAGCCTTTTACGACAATGAGCATTGTAGGATGACACACTGTACACAGGACACAAAATCATGGGATG
>NW_019498158.1:0-542 GCF_002814215.2 Seriola lalandi dorsalis | reverse complement strand
CACACACACACCTGTATATGCTAGATTAGACATTGTACTTTACTCTGCTCCATTGTAAATAAATGCCTTTTTTTAAGT
Organism: Seriola lalandi dorsalis; assembly: GCF_002814215.2. Classification (NCBI taxonomy): domain Eukaryota; kingdom Metazoa; phylum Chordata; class Actinopteri; order Carangiformes; family Carangidae; genus Seriola; species Seriola lalandi. The sequence continues at coordinate 464 of NW_019498158.1, read as the reverse complement.
ATAACTACTGGTGTGTTTAATGTTGCACAAGCGTGAATATTGCCAACCTCTACTCGGTAGAATTCCAATCCTTCAACTGTAACTTACTATTGATTTGGTAATTTGGTTATAGTTAGTAAGCTAATGCTTAATCAGAGTTCCAAAATAATTGTAATAAATTGAGACTAAAAGCATATTGGCTATTTTGCCTATTAGTTTAGGCTGGTGCCCCGTGAACTTTAATTCATTTTAAAGTTATTCTTTAATATTAATATTTAATATTAATATTTTCTTAATTTGTGATAGCCAATAAATTGATAAACAACCGAAATCTAACATATTTGGTGTCCAGCTCATGAGGTTGAGTACTGTTAACATAATGGTGCCGCCCGGGTGAGGCCGAGTACTAATGATGCCCCCGTGTGAGGCCGAGTAATAATGATTTCCAGTTACTAATAGAGCTCAGACCCAACATAATGGTGCCC
>NW_019498157.1:0-335 GCF_002814215.2 Seriola lalandi dorsalis | reverse complement strand
AAAAAAAAAAAAAAAAAAAAAAGCTGCTACCTGCATTTTTTTTTGTACAATCAGGACATAATAGAAAGAGCTTTAAAACGTGTTCGAAGGTTTGGTCAACCAAATTACATTTGCCTTCAGAAACAGTGTCCCTATTACTCTTGATAATCCACAGAACAGTTTTCATGTATTTCTTCGGTATAAAGTTGTTCCAGTGAAAACTGTGATTATCTTCATAAACTGAGAAGGTGTTTCTGGAAAATATACTGTCTGTTTTTCTAGATATCACCAGAAGCAAAAAGAAATATGTATTACATAAGTGACAAGACGGGCCGGGTCTAGCTGGTTAACGTGCT
>NW_019498156.1:0-430 GCF_002814215.2 Seriola lalandi dorsalis | reverse complement strand
GAACAACGTTTTGATGTTAAACAGGTAAATACTGTCACCTGTGAAGGTGGTGACTGTGCTAAAGTTGATCCACAACTTAATTCCAGTGTAATCTTTATAAATTCTGTTCTTAAAACTTATTACTATCATCTATCAACAACAGTAGAAATGAAGTAAGAGGCAAGAAACTGAACCTGTGAACACTGAGGACAGAGAATAACACACAAAACAAATGTCTAAATGGCTGGTTTGTCCTCTCACAAGAGGAAGATGAACTGGAAGTGGTTTTCTTGGCATCGTCGTCATCATCATCATCATCATCATCATCACCACCACCACAGCCCGTTTCAGAACTAAGGAAGTACATGCAGTCTCCTTTGTCCATACATGAGCTCCTCCTTCTGTTGGCAGTGGTCATTCAGTTTTCAGTGTGGACACCTTTGAATGACAG
>NW_019498155.1:0-536 GCF_002814215.2 Seriola lalandi dorsalis | reverse complement strand
AACTTTATTTATCCCACAACTGGGAAATTCATTTACCACAGCAGAAAAATAAACATCTATAGAATAAACATCTGTGGAAATATACAACAAAAATATACCAAATATACACTAGTAAATACAATATACACAATACACACGATATGTACATGAAAAAGTGCAAGTTTGCACATGGTCAGGAAGAGCAGGAGTTGTGGAGTCTGACAGCTGCTGGAATGAAGGACCTGCGGAACCTCTCCTTCTTACAGCGAGGATGTAAAAGTCTGCTACTCAGAGACCCTACAGTGTCATGCAGAGGGTGAGAGTTATTGTTCATGATGGATGTCAGCTTAGCTAACATCCTCCTGTCACCTACTTCCTCAATGGAGTCTAGGGGGGCAGCCCAGGACAGAGCTCGCTTTCCGGATCAGTTTGTTGAGCCTCTGCCTATCCCTGTCAGTGCTGCCCCCTCTCCAGCAGACCACAGGAAGTAGATGGCTGAGGCCACCACAGAGTCATAGAAGGTCCTGAGGAGAGCCCCACACACGCCAAAGGACCTC
>NW_019498154.1:0-460 GCF_002814215.2 Seriola lalandi dorsalis | reverse complement strand
CAGAGCCTTGATCCATGTTCACAGCCATCGCCATAGTAATCCGTATTCTCCTCGTGACGAGTGATTTTTTGTTACTGTCAGGCCGAGACTCAAAGCAGGACTCAGATGCAGAGATTTAGAATAACAAGATGCTTTTATTGAATTCTCCTGAGAACTCAGACAGAGTGATAAACAAATGGCTATAAAATCCTAGACACTAACTCTGAAAACAGAGAAACAAAACCTCTCCAGGAGGAGGAAAAAACTCTAATCAAAAGAAACAAAATCGAGAAACACAGAACACTCCGAATGGAGGAAAACCGAAGGACTATGAATCAAATCTATGGAAGAACAAACAAACAAAAAATCACTCTTAGCGAGGAAAAATCAAAAGGACTAGAAATCTAAACTATGGAAATAATTAACAAACAAAAATTCACTCTTAAAGAGGAAAAACCAAAAGGACTAGAACTCTAAACTA
>NW_019498152.1:0-376 GCF_002814215.2 Seriola lalandi dorsalis | reverse complement strand
TAAGGCAAAAAAATTTCAAAAAACAACATAGTATAGTATGGCATAAAAATGTTTAAAAAACAACATAGTATAGTAAGGCATGAAAATATCACAGTAAAGTAAGGCATAAAAATGTCAAAAAGCAACATAGTATAGTAAGGCATGAAAATATCACAGTATAGAAAGGCAAAAAATATCAAAAAACAACATAGTATAGTAAGGCATGACAATATCACAGTATAGTAACGAAAGAAAATGTCAAGAAGCAACATAGTGGGGCGTCGTGTGGCGTAGTGGTTTAAGCAGGCGCCCCATGTGTAGAGGCTACAGTCCTCGCTGCAGTCGGCCCCGGTTCGAATCCCGCATCGGACGGCCCTTCGCTGCATGTCATTCCCCC
>NW_019498151.1:0-335 GCF_002814215.2 Seriola lalandi dorsalis | reverse complement strand
TGTTGTTGTTGTTGTTGTTGTTGGAACCACATGCTGTATGACTGGGTTTACCCAACAGAACAGGAAATGTAACCAGAGCTGGTTGGTGCAACTGTTTCATCACGTCTAGCCTCTAGTTTTGATTAAAGCAGAGATCTATGTCTTACTGTCACTTTAAGACCTTTTTTATCTCATTTCTTTATTCATCTGTGAAAACAAGCGCTGAGATGCAAGTGATGTTTATTGGCCAGGAACGTTTTTTTAAGTTTTTATTTTTTTATTTTTTCTGAGACGAAAGAAAGAAAAATTATACGAGAAATAAAATAACTTTTTTTTTTTTTTAAATAGAAAACCCT
>NW_019498150.1:0-335 GCF_002814215.2 Seriola lalandi dorsalis | reverse complement strand
TATGACCTTTTATGCCATAATATGATATAAGGTTTTTTGACATTTTATGCCATACTATACTATGACGTTTTTTTGACATTTTTATGACATACTATAATATAAAGGTTTTTTGTCATTTTTATGCCCTCCTATCCTATGTAAACTTATTCTCTACCATAGTATCACGTTTTTATGACATTTAATGCCTTAATATAATATGATGTTTTTTTGACGTTTTATGCCATACTATACTATGACGTTTTTTGATATTTTTATGACATAATATACTATGACGTTTTTTGATATTTTTATGCCATACAATAATATGATGTTTTTTGGCCTTTTTATGCCTTACA
>NW_019498149.1:0-412 GCF_002814215.2 Seriola lalandi dorsalis | reverse complement strand
AGAGACAGCAGTTCCCAAACAACATTTCAATCATAATATTCAGTGGCCGTGGCTACCACTCCTTTTGGCTCATTGAACGGTGAGACTGTGGAAATTACAAATACATTAGGTTCATTATACTGAAAGTACTTGGCTGTGTGAAGGAAACGGGCCACTGCTTTTATTTTGGGCGACAACAATGTTAACATGCTGACTGTTAAAATATGAGACTTGGTAACACCTGCTAACAGCCTCTTCACAATGTAACAAGGGACGTTAATGCTATAAATCGACACCCTCTTAAAATAATGGCCTAAGTCATTTTTTCAGGTTTTTCAGGAAACACAAAAAACTCAACAAAAGAGTCACACTTTTGACATAGGCCATTATACAACCGGGGGTAGAATTGCATGTTCCCCTCAACTGAGGATTC
>NW_019498148.1:0-335 GCF_002814215.2 Seriola lalandi dorsalis | reverse complement strand
ATGCTAAAGGAAAATATAGTTATTATTACATTATTATATACATATATATATATATATATATATATATATATATTATATATATAGCTATATATATAGAAAGTATTGTTATTATTTTAAATAGGACACAGACGTTGTTTAGCTTGAAGGACTTGTTGTTTTGTTTATACATTCAGAGATATTTGAATATCATAAAGACGTTAGCGGTGTCCGTGTGAGCACTCCGTGTGAAAGGTTGAAGAAAAACATAACAATTCTCCTCAAGTATATCCTGGTAGTGCAAATGAGTTGCATATGAATGTGATACAGAGATTTTCCTTTTCCTTTTTTTCTAATAT
>NW_019498147.1:0-335 GCF_002814215.2 Seriola lalandi dorsalis | reverse complement strand
TCATTCAGTCACGCTTCCTTCTTATAAACATATGATATGGTATTATCAAAAGTAAATAAAATGTTCTGATCAGTTCACTTCATAAAGCTCCACTGAGACACACACACACACACACACACACACACATTTTTATATGTGATAAGGAACATCAGTTCTTAATTTATCTTGCAGTCATGTTGTTGTGTTGCATCATGAAAAAAAACTGAGACAAAATGTCAGAGAGTCTCAGGCAGGAAATTTAAAAAGGTTTCATCATCTTTTAAATCCAACAAACTTCCCAAAACAATGCAGCTTTATTTGTTCAACACTTGAACTGCTTCACATCAGACATGAAA
>NW_019498146.1:0-335 GCF_002814215.2 Seriola lalandi dorsalis | reverse complement strand
CTCTCTCCCTCCCCCCCTCTCTCTCTCTCTCTCTCGCTCTCTCTCTCTCTCTCTCTCTCCATGTTATAATCACACACACACACACACGCGCGCGCAAACACTCCCCTCTTTGCTTGAGGCCTTGCTCCTAGCTCTGGACTAAATGATATCATCGGTTGCCAGGGATACAAGGACACAGCGTGCAGAGAAAAAGGGAGGGTGAGGCATAGGCAGAGCCATGCACATAGCCTGAGAGAGAAAGGAAGGAGGCTGGCATATTGGGTATCAAGAAAGAAAATAAGCCTTGTTGAAACAAGTAGTGAAGATAGCAAAAGGCGAAGGGGCAGGGTCATGAA
>NW_019498145.1:0-335 GCF_002814215.2 Seriola lalandi dorsalis | reverse complement strand
TATATATATATATATATATATATATATATATATATATATATATATATATATGTGTGTATGTAAAACTTTGGTTCCACAGAGGAAATATGTACAATACATTTCACTGAGCTCATTCCTCCAGAACATGATCATCCCCTGCAGGCAGCTGGCCATATTTGGCTGATTATAGGTTGGTTGATGTCAGGTGACCAAAATTCTGTTTGATGTCAACAACAATTTGATGTTATTTAAGTTCTGTTGTTGAATAAAATCCATGTCTTTTAAAAGTCTCATGCAACGTCATCTTGACTGATAAAAGACCAAGATTCTGGTTGTGAGAAAAATCCAACATCTGC
>NW_019498144.1:0-335 GCF_002814215.2 Seriola lalandi dorsalis | reverse complement strand
GATTGATTGATTGATTGATTGATTGATTGATTGATTGATTGATTGATTGATTGATTGATTGATTGATTGATTGATTGATTGATTGTCTGTGTGTCAGACCAGACCTGAGTTAAGTAAGAATGCAACAGAAAGTGTCAAAGATTCAGATGAGGAGAAAATAACTTTTATTTTATTTTTTGCTTTTGGCTTTTTGCTTTTTTCAGATTTGATTCTGTTGGTTTTGGTATTTTTGAATCTTATTTTTCTACAGTGCAGATAAACTGTACAAATTAACAGATTAACAGAATGTTTAAAGTTTAGATTCTTTAGATGATTGTTTTAGTAGGAAATCATCA
>NW_019498143.1:0-335 GCF_002814215.2 Seriola lalandi dorsalis | reverse complement strand
AGAGAGAGAGAGAGAGAGAGAGAGGGAGAGATGACAGACAGACAGAGAGGTGAGACTGACTGTGTGCTGGCCCTGCACTGCAGTAAACCTGCTGTTTGAAGCTCAATGCAAACACCTACTCATGCTCCCACAGCTAATTGCTTTTACTAGATAAAATGCTACATTTTAGCCTCTCTGCATTACGACATACTGAGAGAGTTTGCTATCTCTGTGCACAAATAGCCTGGTTACTCATGAAAGCTGGGTCATAATGTTGACGATGGTTCACATGGTAAATTCAGCATAATGTACATTTCTTCAGTCATATCATACACAGCAACCGTTTCTGTTTTTAC
>NW_019498142.1:0-393 GCF_002814215.2 Seriola lalandi dorsalis | reverse complement strand
CTGCTCTCCTGTGACTGACCTCTGCTGTCATGTGACTGACCTCTGCTGTCATGTGACTGACCTCTGCTCTCCTGTGACTGACCTCTGCTCTCCTGTGACTGACCTCTGCTGTCATGTGACTGACCTCTGCTGTCATGTGACTGACCTCTGCTCTCCTGTGTTTGCAGGTAATCCACAAACACTTCTACCTGAAGCGAACAGAGATCATGTCTCAGTGTGAGGAGTGGATTGTCGACATCCAGCAGTACAGCAGCGACAAGAGGGTCGGCCGCACCATGTCCCACCATGCTGCTGCACTGAAGGTAAGGTAGTGACACACACAACAGTCACATGTAAAGTCAGCCTAATGTCAGTAATCAGACTCCCTGCGAAAGCTTCAGGACACACCTGTGC
>NW_019498141.1:0-978 GCF_002814215.2 Seriola lalandi dorsalis | reverse complement strand
TACTATGTCTTTTTTTTACCTTTTCATGCCTTACTATACTATGACTTTTCATGCCTTACTATACTATGACTTTTTTGGACGATTTTATGCCTTACTATACTATGACGTTTTTTGACATTTTAATACCTTACTATACTATGACTTTTTTTGACGTTTTCATGCCTTACTATACTATGACTTTTCATGCCTTACTATACTATGACTTTTTTTGACATTTTAATGCCTTACTATACTATGACTTTTCATGCCTTACTATACTATTACTTTTTTTGACATTTTAATGCCTTACTATACTATGACTTTTTCTGACGTTCTTATGCCTTACTATACTATGACATTTTTTGCCTTATTATACTATGACATTTTTATTCGTTTTCATGTTTTACTTTACTATGACTGTTTTTGTCGTTTTCATGCCTTACTATACTATGACTGTTTTTGATGTTTTCATGCCTTACTATACTATGACTTTTCATGCCTTACTATACTATGACTTTTTTTGACATTTTTATGCCTTACTATACTATGACTTTTTTGCCTTATCATACTATGACATTTTTATTCATTTTTATGCCTTACTATACTATGACTGTTTTTGCCTTACTGTACAATGACTTTTTATTCCTTACTATACTATAATTTTTTTTGACGTTTTCATGCCTTACTATACTATGACGCTTTTTGCCTTACTGTACTATGACTTTTTATTCCTTACTATACTATAATTTTTTTTGACGTTTTTATGCCTTACTATACTATGACAGTTTTTTGGCGTTTTTATGTCTTACAATACTATGACTTTTTTTTTACATTTTTATGCCTTACTATACTATGATGTTTTTTGACGTTTTTATGTCTTAGTATACATGACGTTTTTTGTCATTTTTATGCCTTACTATACTATGACATTTTATGCCTTACTATACTATGATGTTTTTTGCCTTACTATACTATGATGTTTTTTGCCTTATTATAACA
>NW_019498140.1:0-335 GCF_002814215.2 Seriola lalandi dorsalis | reverse complement strand
TAACAGGACAAATTAGAGCAGCCAGATAAATGCAAAAATGTGAACATGTAACAATTAACTAGGCTACAACTTAGCCTCATGGTATGCTGCTTGAAAATTAAAGAAACAAAAAGGAACGTGGCAGTGATATAATAGTCATGTCCACTGTTTATCCTCAACAGAAGAAAAAAAAAAAAATATATATATATATATATATATATATATATATGAATAAAGTAAACAAGTAACCATCCCATGTCTCCTCAACAGGGCAATCATTAGGCCACGAATGCCTGGACTTCGTCCTTAATCATTCTTAATAAACAAACTCACCGGTAGAGTGTCTCAGAGGTTGG
>NW_019498139.1:0-335 GCF_002814215.2 Seriola lalandi dorsalis | reverse complement strand
GCAGTCGCTCTGCACAAGACAAAGGCTGAACAATCACTGTGATCCCATTAAACACAATTGTAATAATAACGCCAGTAGGCTTTAACATACTTGGATTTCCTAAGTGTGAGTGAAACATAAAATGTGCATTATTTTAAAAGGAAACATGACACAGTGTGATTCCACAGGATGTAGAGTATAACCTTGTGTTTTCTGCCCTCTGCTGGACACTTTAAGTACACACAGTATACATGCATGCACTGTATGCTCCACTGCACCCCCACACACACATTCACACGCCTACACACTCATCAGCAGACACAGAGAGGCGTGTTCGTGTGATTAATGCTCTCTGA
>NW_019498138.1:0-335 GCF_002814215.2 Seriola lalandi dorsalis | reverse complement strand
TCTCTGTCTCTCTCTCTCTCTCTCACACACACACACACACACACACACACACACACACACAAAAACACACACACACAGGTAATAAAAAGCAGTGAGGAGATGAGATCCATGTCTCTTGCCACTCTCTCTCTCTTTCTGTCGTCTCTGGCCAAGATATCTCGTCTGGGCATCTCTGACCTCACGCACACACGCACACACACACATACACACACCTATCTTGTCCTATAAAACCCCTAAATCTAGACAGCGCTCTCAACGGGTGACCCTGGATGGGTGAGTCCAAGGGAGGGAGGTGATGTGCATACGTATGTGTGTGTGTGTGTGTGTGTGTGTGT
>NW_019498137.1:0-376 GCF_002814215.2 Seriola lalandi dorsalis | reverse complement strand
AGTATAGTAAGGAATAAAAACGCCAAAAAACATCATAGTATAGTATGGCATAAAAATGTCAAAAAACGTCATAGGCATAAAATGTCAAAAAACGTCATAGGCATAAAATGTCAAAAAACGTCATAGGATAGTACGGCATAAAAACGCCAAAAAACGTCATCCTATAATATTGCATAAAAAGTCATAGTATAATAAGACATAAAAATGTCAAAAAACGTCATAGTATAGTAAGGCATAAAAACGCCAAAAAACGTCATAGTATAGTAAGGCATAAAATGTCAAAAAATGTCATAGTATAATAAGACATAAAACATCATAGTATAGTATGGCATAAAAATGTCAAAAAACGTCATAGGCATAAAATGTCAAAAAACGT
>NW_019498136.1:0-335 GCF_002814215.2 Seriola lalandi dorsalis | reverse complement strand
TATAGTAAGGAATAAAAAGTCATAAAAATGACATAGTATAGAAAAGCATAAAAAGTCATAAAAACGTCATAGTATATATAGGCATAAAAAGTCATAAAAACGTCATAGTATAATAAGGCATAAAACGTCATAGTATAATAAGGCATAAAAAGTCATAGTATAGTAAGGCATAAAAGGTCATAGTAGAGTAAGGCATGAAAAGTTATAAAAATGACACAGTATAGTAAGGCATGAAAAGTCATAGTGTAGTAAGGCATAAAAAGTCATAGTAGAGTAAGGCATAAAAAGTTATAAAAATGAAACAGTATATTAAGGCATAAAAAGTTATACTATAG
>NW_019498135.1:0-454 GCF_002814215.2 Seriola lalandi dorsalis | reverse complement strand
CACCCCCTCATGATGCTGGCCACCTCTGGTAAAATCGCCTGAATCCTCAGTTGAGGGGAACATGCAATTCTACCCCCGGTTGTATAATGGCCTATGTCAAAAGTGTGACTCTTTTGTTGAGTTTTTTGTGTTTCCTGAAAAACCTGAAAAAATGACTTAGGCCATTATTTTAAGAGGGTGTCGATATTTAAATGCTGTTTGATAAACTCCAGAAGGCTGTCCTATGCTTTGTACTCAAAGCCGCTTCTGTGTAACCGCTCTACCATAAAGACCTCATTTTATTCTTGTGTGCTGAGATGGTTTTACTCCTGACAGGTTCTCCCATCTCTGCAGAGGACTTCTGAAGCTCTGGTAGAGTGGCTGTTGGGTTCTTTGTCTCCGCCTTGACCAAGGCCTTTCATGCCCAGTGACTCATTTTGACCAGACAGCCAACTCTAGGAATGGTCCTAGTTGT
>NW_019498134.1:0-335 GCF_002814215.2 Seriola lalandi dorsalis | reverse complement strand
ATTTACCGGTAAACAACATGTTGGAGCAACTTTGATGAACTGAAAACACAATGACAAGTCAAATGTCTGACACGTCACTCTGACGTCATATCCGGATTAACAGGCAGGTCCCTCTGTTAGTCAGTGACGCGGTAGCCACGCCCTAAAGCCACTCTGCTTTAACGTCTATTTTCTTTTAAATAGGACCATAATTTTAAATAATGAACATAATGTTGTAATGAAGAAAACTTCAAACTAAAGATTCAGACCATAAACACATAAAGAATCAGATTAGAAAGTAGGTGTTGAGTGGGAGAGCTGCTGCTGGGTGTCTCACTCCTCACTGCTGCTAGTCT
>NW_019498133.1:0-335 GCF_002814215.2 Seriola lalandi dorsalis | reverse complement strand
TAAAAAAAAAAAAAAAAAAACACACACACACACGCACACATTTATTTGTCCCAGAAGTTGTGATGTATGCACTGACACTAATCCACAAAGACACACACATTGCAGATGTATACTGCATACATGGAGGCGTATATGACATATTCAACAGCAGAGAGAGTTCATCAGTGACATTCTGTAAAGCTCTATACAGTTGCACATAAACTTTGATCCAAAGAAAAAAGAGAGGGCTTATGAATTCTTCATTTTCCTCAAGTGAGGAGGAGAGACAAGTGTGAGTGAGACTTTTTGGCGGCAAAAACCCATAGATGCAGTTGACAGGAGACTTTTTTTTTTTT
>NW_019498132.1:0-335 GCF_002814215.2 Seriola lalandi dorsalis | reverse complement strand
AAATGGAATTTTCACGATGCTTCTGTGAATATTATTGTCAAAGGTATGTTTTTATATCTATTTACACATAATTAATGAATGAATTATATTTGTTGGGCTGATCTGTCCTCATTTTTATTTACTTTATTTTTTTGTTTTCACTGCATTTTACAAATCATATGAGGAAGCTTTCAGAAAATTTAAAACATTTATTTAGTAACAGTTCAAAATGTAACTTCCTGCCAGCTGATCCTCCCTCACCGACTCTGACTCCGTCCACACTGGAGGAGACGGAGGGAACCTCAGTGAGGTTGAAGTGCTCTGCTCCAGCTCCCTGTCTGTCTCAACCTCCAACT
>NW_019498131.1:0-335 GCF_002814215.2 Seriola lalandi dorsalis | reverse complement strand
TTTCAGGATAGTATTATCTGATATAGTCAAGTAATACCTCATTGTAAAGTTTAGATTCTATTCTTTCCAACATGTGTTGGCTTTCCATCCTATAACAAACCTCTTATGATTAACCAGACATGTAATGTGGTCAATTTTAGGCAGTTTTCAGAGCTGGGTCAGAGGTCAAATCTGGTCTCTATATTAAAGCTGCTATTTCAGGATAACATTATCTGATTTAGTCAAGTAATATCTCATTGTAAAGATTAGATTCTCCTCTTTCCAACAATTGTCGATTTTCCATCCTATCACAAACCCCTTGTTATTAACCAGACATTTAATGTGGTCAATTTTAG
>NW_019498130.1:0-335 GCF_002814215.2 Seriola lalandi dorsalis | reverse complement strand
CGTTGTGTACGTCTTCAGGGCAGATTGGAAGCTGCAGTGAGTTGGAATCGGAAAGCGACTAGCTGCTTAGCATGCTAACTTTAGTAGAAGAAAGTATGTGATAGAGACAAGAGTTAACATTGGTGTTGATTTCCACTGCTGGAGACGGCTCTTGGTAAGTAAAGGAATTAAGTGTGATGCTGAACTTGCAACATTTCTTCTTGACTAAACAGCCATTAATGCTAACGTTAGCCATGTAGCAATAGCAGAACTTACAAAACTAAGGGTTAGGGTTTTTTTTGGCTGCCTTAAATACTGAAGGGTTGACATGTAAGTGTGGAAGCTTTGTGTTGCAA
>NW_019498129.1:0-335 GCF_002814215.2 Seriola lalandi dorsalis | reverse complement strand
CCGTGGTGCTGAAGTAACAGACGGATTTATACAAACTCTTCATTTGATATTAAATTGTCTCTAAAGCAAATATCAACAGCTCTCAGGTAATTTTAAGAGGCGTATTGTAGCAATGTTCAGAGTGACCTCAGTTTCCTGAAGAAGTAGCCGTTGTTAGAGTTAAATGTTGCTTAATGATCTTTGATTTCCATTACTACAGCAACACGGTAAAATGTATACGGGCGCCATAGCTGTCACTTCAACTGTCTCTGCTTAAAGTCCCGCTTTTTTCTTAAATCCTGTACTTGACAGAGGTTTTAGCTTTTGAATGGTTTCTTAGGATATACTGACTTTAC
>NW_019498128.1:0-1366 GCF_002814215.2 Seriola lalandi dorsalis | reverse complement strand
TAATGATACACAACCAAACCTGAATAGAAATATGACACTGGGTGAAAATGACAAGGATATTAGACATGAATAAGAAGAAACTATCTGACAGTAATGTAACAGCAAATAGGACGTAGCGTGTAGTTGTTTTTGAAAAGGTTATGATGAGCAACAAGATGATGCAGAGAAAAATTATCACCAGGATCTGCACAATAATGACCCGGTCATTTATTTGCTTCTGCAAGGACTCAGGAAGAAACAGTGAATTGTTATCTGCCATATATCTGTTTTCTAAGCAAACACAGAGGAAGTTTTAGCCAGTGCAAAAAGTCCATGTCTACATCAAAAACAAAATTGGATTCCTTATAAAAAAATATATGTTCACTTTCGATTTTCTGTAAAGTGACACGATGGTGGAGTAAATACATCAGTTTACCAAACCCTACAAGCTGCTGCAGAGAGTTATTGTCTGCTGAGCTCTGTGCAGCCTTCTGAGAGAGGGCTGTGCATGATGATGACTTTAAAGGCTAGAACATCCAAAAATAACACCAAATTAAACTTCACTTCACCAGTGTTGTCATCGCCACATAAAACTGTAGTAGTCTCCATCATTGGCTGTTTGTATTTACAGAGACGGAGCACTGCATATTCTAAAGTGACCTCAGAAGTTGTTCTCATTCAAATTTACTTCCAATAGAATATTACTATACAATAACTCCTGCTTTCCAAAAAATACTCAAAAAGAAAAAGGTCTGGGCATGTCTTCTTTTTAAACATGACTTGAAACACTTTCGTTAACAAGCTTTTCATGTTCAACCTAATTGCTGATGCAAAGTTGGCATGGAATTACTTTTATGAAGGGTTTAATGGCATTACAAGCCGACTTTACCCCTTCTTTAAATTCAGGGTAAAAGGACAATGCAATCCCTGGTTTTCAAATGAATAATCTTGTCTTATTAAAGGGAGAGATGTAGTCGGGGCTAGGGTAAGGAACACAAAATGCCTCAATGAACCAAGGAAGTTTTGGAAAAATGTGACATATTCTGGTAAAGAAGAGATTTTTGAAGATGAACTGTATGATTTATCCTCCCCTTGTGTGCTGGGGATGGGGAGAGGAAAAGAGTCCTTGTATTGAGTACTGTCACAGAGTTTGTATTTAAGGTAAGTTTATTGCTAGTTAGAAGTACTCTACATGAAGTTAATGTTGGCATTAGATGTTGGGCTGACATTGATGCCTGTCAGCTATCCTTTGGCCTGCTGGCCACCAGCCTCATGCGTTGAGTAACATTAAAAAAAATAACATTCCATCTTTATGGTTCCTGGTAGCTGCCACAAAAGAACCATGACAGACTTGATGAAACTATTCATAAACTCAGTCTAACATTTA
>NW_019498127.1:0-1080 GCF_002814215.2 Seriola lalandi dorsalis | reverse complement strand
TGACATACTATACTATGACGTTTTTTGCTGATTTTACGACATACTATGACGTTTTTTGCCGTTTTTATGACATACTATATGATGACGTTTTTTGCTGATTTTACGACATACTATACTATGACGTTTTTTGACGTTTTTATGACATACTATACTATGACGTTTTTTGCTGATTTTATGCCATACTATACTATGACGTTTTTTGCTGGTTTTATGACATACTATACTATGATGTTTTTTGCTGATTTTACGACATACTATACTATGACGTTTTTTGCTGATTTTACGACATACTATACTATGACGTTTTGATGCCATACTATCCTATGACGTTTTTTGACGTTTTCATGCCATACTATACTATGACGTTTTTTGCTGATTTTATGCCATACTATACTATGACATTTTTTGCTGATTTTATGCCATACTATACTATGATGTTTTTTGCCGTTTTTATGACATACTATACTATGACGTTTTTATGCCATATTATACTATGACGTTTTTTGCTGATTTTACTACATACTATCCTATGACGTTTTTTGCCATTTTTATGACATACTATACTGTGACGTTTTTTGATGATTTTACGACATACTATACTATGACTTTTTTTGCTGATTTTACGACATACTATACTATGACTTTTTTTGCTGATTTTACGACATACTATACTATGACGTTTTTATGCCATACTATCCTATGATGTTTTTTGCCGTTTTTATGACATACTATCCTATGACGTTTTTTGCCGTTTTTATGACATACTATACTATGACGTTTTTTGCCGTTTTTATGACATACTATACTATGACGTTTTTTGCTGATTTTACGACATACTATACTATGACGTTTTTATGCCATATAATACTATGACGTTTTTTACTGATTTTACGACATACTATACTATGACGTTTTTATGCCATACTATCCTATGACGTTTTTTGACGTTTTCATGCCATACTATACTATGACGTTTTTTGCTGATTTTATGACATACTATCCTATGACGTTTTTTGACGTTTTCATGCCATACTATCCTATGATGTTTTTTGCCGTTTTTATGACATACTATACTATGAC
>NW_019498125.1:0-350 GCF_002814215.2 Seriola lalandi dorsalis | reverse complement strand
GGATCCATATAAAAAATTGTGAGACACAACATAGATATATGTTTGCAAGACTAAATGCCCTGTCCAGTTGTTTTAGTCAGTACAGGTATCTAGCCTATAGGAGCTTTGTGAGCTGGTGCTTCCTTGGTTGCAGAATCTGGGTCGTCATTCCAGCCTGCGTGGTCCTACACATCCATGCCGTGTTTCCTGACGCCACAGGCCGGTACGTGGGTTTTAGACTTCCCCATGATAGAACCGGGACACAGAGCTGGATATGACCTCTTCCTTCTCAGGCCGATCGAACTGTGCAGTGAGGTCCTCTGGGATGGGGATGGCCAAAGCAGCTTCTGTGTATGGTCCCAGGTCACAAA
>NW_019498124.1:0-336 GCF_002814215.2 Seriola lalandi dorsalis | reverse complement strand
TAACCTGCTCCACTGGTGTTATACTCCAGATCCTCCTTTTACTTTCTTTCGGTTGTTAACTACTCCTGCATACTTTGTGCTACATAAACTGTTCAACTATCAAAACTTTCAGCTTCTTCGGGAGATGTATCCTTTCCTCAAGTTTTTGATACTTTTCATCATTTTTGAAATACTAAGCTTTTTTTGCAATTTGTACAATGTAAGTAAAAGGAGACGATGTTCAACTCCTTCAAAACTTCAACGTCTTTGAAATTCAACTACTGGAGAAATACTCTCAGACTGCCAGCTCTTAAGTGATTTTTCAGCTTATTCATATCTTAAATTAAAGTTTCTTCT
>NW_019498123.1:0-336 GCF_002814215.2 Seriola lalandi dorsalis | reverse complement strand
GCGGCAGCCTATATCGACACTATGGCTGCGCCCAATGACATGACAGAGTGGCGGACCGTGACGGTGATGGCCGGCCGAGCCTTTGAGGAGCACGTCGCCGTCGACACCCCCGGCGCGTGCGTCGCCTTTGCCTTTGAGGTGTCGGGCGGCGCCAACGCAGTCTTCTCGATCGAGCACCGGACCGCCTCGCACGCAACGAGCCTCGCGCTGCTGCCCGCCTCCTCCTACTCGGAGCACTCTGGCGAGGTGCTCCTGCCTGGCCGCGGAGTGACTGTCCTGACATGGCATAACCCGTCGGGCTGGCTCTTCTCCTCCGACATCGAGATCTCGTATGCC
>NW_019498122.1:0-336 GCF_002814215.2 Seriola lalandi dorsalis | reverse complement strand
ATGCTAACATGCTAACATGCTAACATCCCTAAACACTGCTGTTGAAATCGAGACATTAATGGAATTGGTATTAATCCGTGGGTCCCTGCAGACTTTCTTTAGAGTTTCACTTCTCTGTTAAAATCACAAGAACTAGAAATTATTCTCCTTTTCATAAGAAGATACTGAGATTCTCTCAGAGATATTTCACTTTATTTGATTTTATTTTATTATCAATTATTATCTGAAATTCGTCTTGTGTTTTTTAAACGTTTATTTTGACCAGCATTAGACAATGAAACATCATCTGTATTATAATGTTTTAAAGTATATAGTAAATGAAATTAAAGGCATTTA
>NW_019498121.1:0-336 GCF_002814215.2 Seriola lalandi dorsalis | reverse complement strand
AGAGAGAGAGAGGGAGTTTCATCTCCTCCCATCACCCCCTTTTTCTCTCCTTTGAAAAGATTTTTTTTTTTTTTAAAGAAAGTTCCCAGCTTCCTTTCCTCCTCCTCTGCCTTCTTCTTCTTCTTTCTGCCATTTGCCTCATCCGTTACAACAACGAAAAAAGAGGAAAATGCACCAACAGATTTCTCTCCAGTCTTTTCCTTGACGCAACTGAGCACATGCTCTGAGAGGAGAGAGGAGAGAGGAGAGAGGAGAGAGGAGAGGAGAGGAGAGGAGAGGAGAGGAGAGGAGTGAGAGGACCACTCGGCTCTACCACTTCCACAGAGAGGAATGAGA
>NW_019498120.1:0-493 GCF_002814215.2 Seriola lalandi dorsalis | reverse complement strand
GCCATAAAGGGTTATAAAAACGTCATAGTATGGTAAGGCATCGAATGATATAGTATAGTAAGGCATAAAAATGCTAAAAAACGTCATAGTATAGTATGGCATAAAAATGTCAAAAAAAGTCATAGTATAGTATGGCCTAAAACGTAAAAAAAATACATATTAGTATATTAAGCCATAAAAGGTTATAAAAACGTCATAGTATAGTAAGGCATCAAATGACATAATATAGTATGGCATAAAAATGTCAAAAAACGTCATAGTATCGTATGGCATAAAAATGTCAAAAAAACATAATAGTATATTTAGCCATAAAGGGTTATAAAAACGTCTTAGTATGGTAAGGCATCAAATGACATAGTGTTTTAAGGCATAAAAATGCTAAAAAACGTCATAGTATAATATGGCATAAAAATGTCAAAAAACGTCATAGTATAGTATGGCATAAAACGTAAAAAAAATACATATTAGTATATTAAGCCATAAAAGGTTATAA
>NW_019498119.1:0-336 GCF_002814215.2 Seriola lalandi dorsalis | reverse complement strand
GTGTGTGTGTGTGTGTGTGTGTGTGTGTGTGTGTGTGTGTGTGTTTGTGATACTGGTAGAGGCAGGGGCCAAGGTCTTACGAGCAGAGTGCTGTGTGTGTTTGCATGTGAGCATGTAGGAATAGGGGAGTAAATGTGTTAGTGAATCGGATGCTAAATGAGGAGTGGACGAGGCGGGCAGGAAGTGTGTGAGTGCTCATGTGTGTGTTTACATGTGTTAATCGCTGTCCTAATGAATTGTGAAAGCCCTTCAAGTCACCTCTGCCCTGCCCCCCGTTGTACTGAATCGTGTCTGCCCCTCTCTCCTTCTGTCTCTCTCTCTCTCTCTCTCTCTCTC
>NW_019498118.1:0-562 GCF_002814215.2 Seriola lalandi dorsalis | reverse complement strand
TTTTTTCTTTTTTTTTTTTTTTGGGTTTTTTTTTTTTTTTTTTGCCTTACTATACTATGTCCTTTTTATTCCTTTTTATGCCTTTTTTTGCCTTACTATACTATGACGTTTTCATGACTTTTTATGCCTTACTCTACTATGTTGTTTTTATGCTTTACCATACTATGTCTATTTTATGACTTTTTATGCCTTACTGTACTATGTTGTTTTTTTTACTATACAAGCATAATACCTGGAAATGCATCTTTATTGCACTTTTTATGCTATGTCGTTTTTATGCCTTACTATACTATGTCGTTTTTATGATGTTTTTATGCCTTACTATACTATGATATTTTTATGACTTTTTATGACTAACCATACAATGTCATTTTTATGACATTTTATGCCTTACTATACTATGTCGTTTTTATGATGTTTTTATGCCTTACTATACTATGATATTTTTATGACTTTTTATGACTAACCATACAATGTCATTTTTATGACATTTTATGCCTTACTATACTATGTCGTTTTTATGATGTTTTTATGCCTTACTATACTATGATATTTTTATGAC
>NW_019498117.1:0-336 GCF_002814215.2 Seriola lalandi dorsalis | reverse complement strand
TTGAGTCTGTTGAGACCAGAACCAGAGACTAGCAGACGGATCAGAGCGGTTAGCTAGTTAGCATCTTTTCAGAACGATTAGCATTTTTTCAGAGTCGTTAGCGCAGTTAGCATCTTTTACTTGTTTATGTTGTTTGTTAGCTTGTAACTGGCAGTGGCTGGCACAGTGTTAGCGGTTATGCTAATGCTAAATCTCTGTACTGACAAGGTTGCAGGTGTATTTAGCCCCGCCCCCCGTCCCCACAAGTTGACAGGATTGGTTCCTGAGGTCTTCGACATATGAAACCCTGAATCTGTGTTAATGAGACTGTGATTGGTTCACTGCAGGTCAAGGTGG
>NW_019498116.1:0-336 GCF_002814215.2 Seriola lalandi dorsalis | reverse complement strand
AGAGAGAGACAGAGAGAGAGACAGACAGAGGGACAGAGAGAGACAGAGAGAGAGACAGAGAGAGAGACAGACAGAGAGACAGAGAGAGACAGAGAGAGAGACAGACAGAGGGACAGAGAGAGACAGAGAGAGAGACAGAGAGAGAGACAGACAGAGAGACAGAGAGAGACAGAGAGAGAGACAGACAGAGAGACAGAGAGACAGAGAGAGAGAGACAGACAGAGACAGAGAGAGACAGACAGACAGACAGAGAGACAGAGACAGACAGAGACATTGTTCATGCCGAGAGAAGAAACTTTCTGTCTCATTAGCTCTGAAACAGACGAGTTTCCAACA
>NW_019498115.1:0-336 GCF_002814215.2 Seriola lalandi dorsalis | reverse complement strand
AAGGGCAAGGAGAAGGGAGAGAAAGGGAGAGAGCGATGCCACATCCGTGTAGGGAGAGAAAAGGATTAAGGACAGATCCAGAGGTGAGCCCTGCTCATATTGCAGTGGATTAACTGTACCACCATGGTATAAACAGGGTTAGTGCAATGACTTGTGTGTGTGTGTGTGTGTGTGTGTGTGTGTGTGTGTGTGTGTAGGAATGCAGATTGTACCACCAGGACCAGCAACAGCCATGAGGGCACACAGACTGAGTTGTTGCAATGTTGCAATAAATGATGGAAGAGAAAAGGTGAGCAGGGCACAAATCAATAGATAGGATAAGTAGCATAATAACCT
>NW_019498114.1:0-336 GCF_002814215.2 Seriola lalandi dorsalis | reverse complement strand
GGAGATATTTAAAAAAAAAAAAAAAAAAAAAAAATCATTTTTCAGAGATGTACATTCACAGGTTTGAAGGGGTTTGATAGCTTAGTGCATCAAGCTCAAAGAGGGACGGCCTGTAGCTTGCTGAAGGTTGACTAACTTCAGACGATCACATCTGTGCAGCAAGTTAGAGAAAACAAAATGAAATGAAAAGTAAGATGATGCAATGCAACACTTCACCATTGCTCCAAGTGTTGCAGGAAGAAGACTTCATTTCAGGCCAAATATCACTCAAACCTCCCACATACACGTTTTCAGGGAAGCAGTCTGCCTCTCTTCTAACAGCCACTCAATAATCAT
>NW_019498113.1:0-371 GCF_002814215.2 Seriola lalandi dorsalis | reverse complement strand
AGGGAAAGGCCCACCCCTGTTGTGTGTTTCACATCCTTTGTCTGTTGTGGGGTCGGCGTCTTACCTTTTGTCTGTCGCAGGTATTGGCACCGACCCCCTTGAAGTGTGAAGTTAAGAGGTCTAGCCAACACAATTTAAAATACAAAAGGGTTTGAATATTGATGGGAAAGTGAGAGGTTGGGTGTCTCAGGTAGTTGAAATGCAGAGGAATTCAATTTACTAATACAATTAAAAGTCTGATATCTTGGTGAGAAGGTGGGAGGTTGGATATCGACACCCTCTTAAAATAATGGCCTAAGTCATTTTTTCAGGTTTTTCAGGAAACACAAAAAACTCAACAAAAGAGTCACACTTTTGACATAGGCCATTAT
>NW_019498112.1:0-336 GCF_002814215.2 Seriola lalandi dorsalis | reverse complement strand
GGTGACTACCTCATGAAGCTCATTGAGAGAACACCAAGGGTTTGCAGCGCTATCAAAAAAGCAAAGGGTGGCTACTTTGAAGAAACTAGAATATAAGACATGTTTTCAGTTATTTCACACTTTTTTGTTAAGTACATAATGTTTTCATTCATAGTTTTGATGCCTTCAGTGGGAATCTACAATATTAATAGTCATGAAAATAAAGAAAACGCATTGAATGAGAAGGTGTGTCCAAACTTTTGGCCTGTACTGTACGTCAGAAAAATATTTAAGATTGGAAAGAACTAATGGATTTCATTCAATCTTGCTGTGTCTTAGTCCTATCACATCATTTTT
>NW_019498111.1:0-336 GCF_002814215.2 Seriola lalandi dorsalis | reverse complement strand
GAGATCAGTCGAAGGGTAATCGCTGGAGAGTCTTGCATGGGGACAAAGAACAATCTGGCAGTGAGTGTGGAGGAGAGTGGAGCTTTTAACCAGGCTTGATTGCTGATGAGCTGCAGCTGAGTGAACAGGTGAATGGAGTGACTGACGAGGTGGGTGTGGTTGGCAGCTGGGGTGAGCAAGGGAATAGTGGGTGAAAACTACTGAAGGCACGTCCCAAAAACCCACCAAGCCGGTAGGGAGGAGGGGGCCAGGAGGAGGGACTAAAACTCCTCAGAGCCAGACCAGTCCATCACAGCAGCCGGGTGGGCGGAGGGGGTCTGGAGGAGGGCACCCTCG
>NW_019498110.1:0-393 GCF_002814215.2 Seriola lalandi dorsalis | reverse complement strand
AATTGTTGTTCCAGTTGTGTCACACCCATCGGAAAAAACAAAAAACAATTACACAATTTTGCCATGAGTTAATTTGCAAACACACATTTCTGCTTGTATTTATTATTATTTCAAATTTTAATGTGCAATACTTACATGTCATGTTAGGCTATTTAGCCTCTCATATTGTTTTATTGTACAAAAAAGTGGTATCAGTAAAAAACGTGGGCTTTTTTAAAATTCAAATTTTTTTTTATCTTGTTTTATTCGTTTTAAGAATCCGTTTTGATCTGTTCTGTTTTCAGACTCAGCCAGATTTTGCTGCTGCACCGCAAATCCACATTTGCGTACACGAGCTCAGACCTGACGTGAGATCTGATCGTAGCGTCCGCTCACGTCCAAATTGATAAATGC
>NW_019498109.1:0-336 GCF_002814215.2 Seriola lalandi dorsalis | reverse complement strand
GTCCCTTCCCTCTGATATGACCCATAGAAGTCCATTAGCACAACCTATGGCAGCAGGAGATATGCCACAGATAAACCATATATAAATAATTAACCCTTTTATGTTTTGACTATGCCATAAAAAAAAGTTTGGTTAAGTTTGGGCACACAAACAATAGGGTAAGGTTTAGGTTAAAATAAGCACTTTGTTAAGATTAAAGGACCTTTGTTGTCATGGTCACAGTAATAAACACATGGTTATGGTTATAAAACAATCATGGTCATGGAGAAAGAATGAAACAACTTTGACTATCGGTTGGAAACAGGAAATGAACAGTGGTCTCCCATGTTAAATCAA
>NW_019498108.1:0-391 GCF_002814215.2 Seriola lalandi dorsalis | reverse complement strand
TTATTCCTGAGCTGTTTTTAGCCTACCAAATTAGAGTTAAGGATTGTGGTTAGGGTTAGGATTAGGAAAAGGGGTTAGGATTAGAAAAAGGGAACGGGGTTAGGTTTAGGATTAGAAGTAGAGGTTAGGGTTAGGCGTTGAGACTCTGGGTTAGGGTTAGGGCCCAGGGTTAGGGTTAGGATTAGAAATAGAGGTTAGGGTGTGGGGAGTACTCCCTCCAGTACGGATGGGAGGGTGCACTGGCCTTCCACCCAGTTGGCCTCCTGAAACTCAGGGTTAGGGTTAGGGTTAGGGTTAGGGTTGGGGTTGGGGTTGGGGTTCTGGGTTTTATGTTCAAATACTTTGCACTGGCCTACTGATCTACAGGGTGGATGGTGGAATGGGAAGCGGA
>NW_019498107.1:0-336 GCF_002814215.2 Seriola lalandi dorsalis | reverse complement strand
AGAGGTTCAGGAGATCCTTTGTTCCCACTGCCATCAGGCTATACAACACCTCAGCCAAAGGAAGTGGACTGATGTAATTATTATTGTTTATTTATTATTCACTATTAATATTATTATTATTATTATTATTATTATTATTCAATCAACAATGAGCTAATAGACACATAAATTTCCCCTAGGGGATTAATAAAGTATCTATCTATCTATCTAGCTAGCTATCTATCTATAACTGGTAGACCTGCAGATGTTTAGATGGTTGTAGTTGGAGTGATCTCTAATAGGTTGTTACTGTCATCAGGTTTGAGCCATGTTTCAGTCAGAAAAACTAAATTTAGG
>NW_019498106.1:0-336 GCF_002814215.2 Seriola lalandi dorsalis | reverse complement strand
GGATGAGTTGGCCATGTGTTTGGATCTAAAGCCTTATATGTATATGTGAGGCTGCAGTGATGATGTAAGTCACCGTGCCTTCATCCATAAGTGGAGAAAATGAGATGCTGGCAGGTTGAGGAGGAGGAGGAGGAGGAGGAGGAGGAGAGGAGAGGAGAGATTAGCTGGAGCTGTGAGGTTATGCTTCTCTGTGCTGATGACTCACCTCACAGCACATAGAGAGAAAGCACTGCGACAGCACTGAGGTGTGACTGTGTGTGTGCGTGTGTGTGTGTGTGTGTTTCATTACTCTTGTTCTTCTTGGTGCAGTGCATTCATGTGAAGAGGACTTTCTCT
>NW_019498105.1:0-336 GCF_002814215.2 Seriola lalandi dorsalis | reverse complement strand
AGTATAAATAAATAAATCAAAAAAATATATAAATGTAAAAATACAGAAGTAGCATTTTTATTACCAAAATGTTTTAATTAATTAATAATTGATTTCAGCATGTATTGATTTACCTTCTCGAGTATGATGTGGGTCATGTGTGTATTTAAGCAGCTTATAATATATTAAATTATGTGATGATAATAAATGTCAACAGGCTTCAGTCTGAACACACCTCCTCTGTTCTGTCTCTATTTCAACCTTTTCCTTTCCTCCCTTCCTCTCCTCGTCTCTTCGTTTCATCAGCCTCTCACTGTATTTCATGCACGCCGTCTTTGTTCCTGTTGCCCCCCCCCC
>NW_019498104.1:0-336 GCF_002814215.2 Seriola lalandi dorsalis | reverse complement strand
AAAAAAAAAAAAAAAGCCTAATGTTAATGCAAAGTTTTAAATGGCAGACATATGGCGCGCAATAAATTTACGCACAGAGGGAAAGCGTTAATATATTCGGTCGCTGTTGGAAGGATCTGAGTGTTGGAAAATTCATTCATGCACATATGTAATATTATGACTGATAACATTCATTCATATGCATTTGTTGATTGCTGGGAGTGAAGTGGATTGATGTGCATGCAGCAGGTGCCAGGAAAGTCAGGAGTACCCCTCCCTCACATAGCTACACACACACACACACACACACACACACACACACTCTCTCTCTCTCTCTCTCTCTCTCTCTCTCTCTCT
>NW_019498103.1:0-382 GCF_002814215.2 Seriola lalandi dorsalis | reverse complement strand
TCAAATCCCCCATGTATACATACATATACATACGTACATGAACATGTTTATTAGGACCAAAGCACCTTTTGATCCATCTGCTAATCAGCCTCTCTGTCTATAGATTGATCCTTTGATCCATAAAGCATCAGACAGCGGCGGAAAATTACACTTCATATCACAATTTCCCAAAGCTGAAGGTGACACCCCCGAGGTGCCGGTTTCACTCGACCAAAACCCAAAGACGTTCATCTTAACATCACATTTGTAATTGTTTCCAATGTGCTGTTAAACTGTATGTGTGTGTGTGTGTGTGTGTGTGTGTGTGTGTGTGTGTGTGTGTGTGTGTGTGTATGTATGTGTGTGTGTGTGTGTGTGTGTGGGGTAGTAAATTGTGAGTTTT
>NW_019498102.1:0-454 GCF_002814215.2 Seriola lalandi dorsalis | reverse complement strand
AAAACCATCAACAAAGTTAAAGCAAGAGCTTCATAAATAACTTTATTGGACAATATAAACTACATTAATTTAAACAATTTACAACACTGGAAACATGTCTAAAAGAATAATAAATGGATTAATTAAATACTGTAGTGAACAATTTAAGTTAAAGCTGAATTTCACTGTCACATGTAAGTTTGTTTAATAAAAAGAAGTAGTTGAATCAACAGCAACAGAATCTTTAGTAACAAGTATAATCATTATTGATCATGAGTCCTAATGTGTGAGACAGTTAATATTTATTTGCTCCAGTAACAATCTCCCTCTCAATAAGTGATGCTGTTGGAACAGCACACTGATATTAACTATAATGGCTGAGGACTATGAAATATGATCGTTTTACAGACTTTTGTTCACAATTTTAAAAAACAGAAAATTACTGTTAGAAAACTTAGTTATTTTCTGTAATATT
>NW_019498101.1:0-336 GCF_002814215.2 Seriola lalandi dorsalis | reverse complement strand
TAAAACCAGATGCATATGAAGGTATAAAACCAGTGATAGAAGACTTAATAACAGCAGGAGTAATAATTAAATGTAATGATTCACCGTGTAATACTCCAATTTTCCCAGTAAAGAAACAAGCACCATCTGTGGGTTGGCGGATGGTACAAGATCTACAAGCAGTAAATAATGCAGTAATTCAAAGGGCACCTTGTGTCCCAGATCCTTATACCCTGCTAAATTCTCTAAGGCCAGATGCAGCTGTATTTACTGTAGTAGATATCAGTAACGCATTCTTCTCAGTCCCAGTTGATAAAGACAGTCAGTTTTGGTTTGCATTTACTTTTGGAGGTCAAC
>NW_019498100.1:0-336 GCF_002814215.2 Seriola lalandi dorsalis | reverse complement strand
CCAGTTCCAGGGTAATCTGTATGTGTTTGGACACCTGAAGGAAACCATGCATACACTGAGAGAACATGCAAACACCTCTGAGAAACAAACAAATACAACCAACCAAACCTAAACAGAGCATCAGCCTGACCCCTCTAAGAATGAAGGCGTCTGGTTTGTTCAACAACCAAACTGTGGCTGCAGACAAGGAACCTGTACTGTTAGAAAATCTATCCCAAACACTAAGACCACAGGTCTGTGTGTGTGTGCTTCTCTATATATGTGTGTGTGTGCGCGTCCAGCTGCTGTACTCCTACGTGGAGAACGTGAAGCGGGTGTCAGCGGGCGTCCTGTGTG
>NW_019498099.1:0-336 GCF_002814215.2 Seriola lalandi dorsalis | reverse complement strand
AGTGAGCTCAATGAATTGGTTCAGAATATTTTTGTCATAAATGCTGTTCTGGCCAGGCCCTCACTGCGAGAGCAGAAACGTCTGCTTGTAAAAACTGAGGATTATTTCACTTTCATTAATACAAATCTCCACACAGGATCTCTGGAGCTCAGAGGGACCATCAGGTTCTTGGTCTCCTCTCTTCGTTCCTTCCTCCTCATGGTTTCTGCTCTGATCTGCATTGTCAGCTGTGAGATCTTTTTTTTTTATTTTTTTTTTTAGTATATATGTTTTTGGGCTTTTGTGCCTTTATTGGACAGGATAGTGGAGAGAGACAGGAAATGAGGAGGCAGAGAG
>NW_019498098.1:0-336 GCF_002814215.2 Seriola lalandi dorsalis | reverse complement strand
GATGAGGAAGAGGAGGAGGAAGAGCACACACTGAACTCAGGTGTTTATCCACTGTGATTACATAATGAAAAAAATAGTCCTGACCCAGTGCCCCCCCCCTCCTCTGTGGCACTCTCCACAGGGTTTCCCTCCTCCTCCTCCTCCTCCTCCTCCTCCATCCAGTGGTCGTATGTCTCTGCTCACCCACTGCCGTTGGCAAGGGAGGCACTTTGAACCCAGGGATGAAAGAGCTGATCCTGTAATGAGAATCTTAATGTTGAAACACATTGGTGCACACACACACGCACGCACGCACACACGCACGCACACACACACACACACACACACACACACACA
>NW_019498097.1:0-336 GCF_002814215.2 Seriola lalandi dorsalis | reverse complement strand
GGTGGATCTGGGTCTGAGGAAGAAAGGATTCAAGGACGGTGATGAAGGAGAACGAGGACAGTGCGAGGAGGGAGTTTAGGCTCCCTTTCACTTCTCCTTCATCTCCTTCCTGTTTTTAGGTTTTCTCTCTGAGGGTTATCGCTGCTCGCCAAGCTGCTAATGTGAGACGTTTAATGCCCTCAGTGTGTGTGTGTGTTGGATTAGCCTCCTCCCGCTGTGCAGGATGATCTGATGCACATGGGAGGCCTGTATGTCTGTCTGCAACACACACACACACACACACACACACTGAGCTGCAGGACTCAGCTTTTTAATTGAAACGTCTGTCAGCCCGTT
>NW_019498096.1:0-392 GCF_002814215.2 Seriola lalandi dorsalis | reverse complement strand
TTTACACACACACACACACACACACACACACACACACACACACACACACACACACACACACACACACACACACACACACACACACACACACATACATACACACACACGCTCTCACACATGCACACAATTACTAAACATCTATGAATCAAAATGTGCCAGATATGATGGATTCCAGCATTTATATGACATAGCAGCAAAATTTACAGCAAATCTGAAGTATTAAAGAATATGAAGTATATGTAAGACATGTGTGAGCAATATGAGAGAGTGTGTAGAGTACTGACACCCAGCATTCATACACAGTCACACAAAAACGCACACACACATACACACGTCTGTTTGTACATGCATAAGGAAAAGTTTTCCAGATCCACATTCTGAGGCTCCATTTT
>NW_019498095.1:0-336 GCF_002814215.2 Seriola lalandi dorsalis | reverse complement strand
TGTGTGTGTGTGTGTGTGTGTGTGTGTGTGTGTGTGCGTACGTGCATGCACAAGAGAAATGACTCTTTGAGGGCTGAGCTCTGTCTGGTTTAATGTTTGACAGCACCAACACAGCAACAGACAATATGGCTGAAGCGTCTCATATATCAACATATTAACAACACTATCATCTATAAATAAATTAGAAAAGTGTATTTTAGATGATGTAAAGGACCTTTCTGGATATTATTGTTAACTTCCCTCCTCGTAATGATCGTCACACCCATTAATTGCATTAAATTGTTGAAATGAACTAAAGTGTACTTACAGTGGTGATGCCATCTCATCTGAGTCTTT
>NW_019498094.1:0-336 GCF_002814215.2 Seriola lalandi dorsalis | reverse complement strand
TTTTTTTTTTTTTTTTTTTTTTTTTTTTTAAATAAACATACATTCAAAATGTTACAAACATTATCGAAACACAAACAACATTGATAAGATATTAACTATTTTGGTAAACAAGAAAAAAAATATGTGGCGTGTCTTTAACCAGCTGAAATATCAATACTATCATAACTTTATGTCTGATAACGGGTGATGTCAGGTCAACGGACCTGGCAACCCAGCAGTTTCCTGCTGCTCTCTCTCGCCGCGTGCGTCAGACAGAGTGAGAGAAGAAGCGTGGTGAGTTTGAGAGAGACGTGATCGCTCCCTACGTAGAGACAACTTAAACTTTACCAGATAACC
>NW_019498093.1:0-336 GCF_002814215.2 Seriola lalandi dorsalis | reverse complement strand
AGCTAACGACACCTGGAGGTCAGGCTCATTGGGCTGGCTGGTGAGGCTCTCATCCTCAGCTAACGACACCTGGAGGTCAGGCTCATTGGGCTGGCTGGTGAGGCTCTCATCCTCAGCTAACGACACCTGGAGGTCAGGCTCATTGGGCTGGCTGGTGAGGCTCTCATCCTCAGCTAACGACACCTGGAGGTCAGGCTCATTGGGCTGGCTGGTGAGGCTCTCATCCTCAGCTAACGACACCTGGGGGTCAGGCTCATTGGGCTGGCTGAGGCGGCTGTCATTCAGCAGGAGGCGAGCGTCACTGTCAGGTCTCCCTAACATTATTGGCTGCATCGC
>NW_019498092.1:0-460 GCF_002814215.2 Seriola lalandi dorsalis | reverse complement strand
AAAACAGTCAGCCAATCAGAAGAGATGCTCAGAGCCTCCTCTCTTCTGATTGGCTCACCGACCTGTTGTTACTAGAGCTGCAGAGAGAAGCCTGAGAGAGGAGATGTAAAACTACACTGAGATGGTTTTTATATCTTCTGATGGATCAACACTTCAAATAAAACACAGAAGAAGAAGAAACATGGAGCTTTAAACTGCTTAACAATTGTCAATATAATTTATATTTCAATCAAATAATCCATTAGCTGCTGCAGCTCTTCTCTAATCAGTAAGATTCCAGTGGTGAACACGGAGCCGTTAGCATTAGCAGCTAACGTCAAGCTTTGTGTCTTTGTCTAATAAGATCTTGGTCTCGGTGTGTCGGGCCGTACAACATCACTGTTGAGGCTTGTCTGATTGTGAGATGAACGTCTGGTGAACCGTAGCGCTATGATGGAAACACACACACACACACACACAC
>NW_019498091.1:0-336 GCF_002814215.2 Seriola lalandi dorsalis | reverse complement strand
GTGGTAAGGATCTGACAACCTGTAAACTTCACAGCACCTTTCTTTTGTTAGGAGACTGTTACTAGACTAAATACGACATTTGCAGATTCAGCTTTCAGGTTTATCAGACTTAGGTCAGAAATCTCATCAGCTGATTGAAAAATGTGTCAACAGCAACAAAAACTAGAAAACACTGTATGTATTGGTTGACACCTACTGTGTGTGTTAGCTAGTACAGCTAGTTAAATGTTTCATGGATAATACATAATGGTTAGCCACAATATATTTCATCACATAATACATTTGAGTACATGCCACTGAGCTAATTTCAGAGGCAATTTTCAGGTTCATGGCATT
>NW_019498090.1:0-534 GCF_002814215.2 Seriola lalandi dorsalis | reverse complement strand
TTTTTTTTTAGATATTTTTGCCTTACTATACTATGACGTTTTTTTAGTTTTTTATGCCTTCCTATACTGTGACGTTTTTTGAGGTTTTTATGACTTACTATACTATGACGTTTTCTATGATTTTTATGCCTTACTGTATTATGACATTTTTTGACATTTTATGCCTTACTATACTATGACGTTTTTTTATGTTTTTATGCTATACTATACTATGACATTTTTTTAGTTTTTTATGCCTTCCTATACTATGACATTTTTTGAGGTTTTTATGCCTTACTATACTATGACGTTTTTTGAGGTTTTCATGCTTTACTATACTATGACATTTTTTTAGTTTTTTATGCCTTCCTATACTATGACGTTTTTTGAGGTTTTTATGCCTTCATATATACTATGACGTTTTTTGAGGTTTTTATGACTTACTATACTATGATGTTTTTTGACATTTTATGCCTTACTATATTATGACGTTTTTTGATGTTAATATGCCATACTATACTATGACGTTTTTTGATGTTTTTATCCCATACTATA
>NW_019498088.1:0-432 GCF_002814215.2 Seriola lalandi dorsalis | reverse complement strand
CACACACACACACACACACACACACACACACACACACACACACACACACACACACACGGATTCTGTGAAACGAGGAAGGCAAAACACAGCTGAGCCGCTGGTTTTCAACATGGACGATGTTTCATAATTCTGTTCTTTCTTTTATATTTTCCTGTAACATTTGGTTGATTATCTTTGTCTTTCCGCTCTGGAGGTTTGTTGCTGTTGTCTCGCTTCAGGTTCCTTCCCTGTTCATTCAGGATCATATATAATATTAATCATCACATAATAATCCTCAAGTCCCAGTGAACGTTTGTGCGCACTTTGAGGAGATCTGGAAATATCACGTTCACAAGGCCAAAACCAAGTTTTGTGAGGTCACTGTGACCTTGACCTTTGACCTTTGACCTCCAAAATCTAATCAATTCATCCTTGACTCCTGGTGAATTTTTG
>NW_019498087.1:0-336 GCF_002814215.2 Seriola lalandi dorsalis | reverse complement strand
TGAAAATTACAAATAACACGAGATAACACTAACCATCTTGCTTTCATGCTCGCACTGTTCTCTATGATTAGAACAATACTGCTAATTCAACAGGCCCCCTGTAAACACAGCACTCCGTTAGTGTGATTACTCCGGCAGTCAGGGAGAAACAAAGAAAAATTATTTGTCTTGCCAACGCTGTTTTATGTTTGTACTGTGGGTTTTAAATTGCATAGTAGGATTCTTGTAGTTGTTGCATTATTAGAGGGTTTGTGTTTGTCCTGTTTTTTTTTTTTCTTCCTATAATAGTTTTCTTTCCTGTTTTATCATTTTCATCTTTTTTTTCTCTCTAGATTT
>NW_019498086.1:0-336 GCF_002814215.2 Seriola lalandi dorsalis | reverse complement strand
ACCATGAGTTGGCTCTGTTTTGTGAAAAACCTGCCTTGCAGTGTTTTTGTATTTACTTCACGTCCTCTACTCTATGGTGTGTTTCTTTCTCTCACAAATCTGGTGATAAATTGCTGAAAGTTTTTGTCACTTTGCTTGTGTTTAATTTATTTGCAAGACTTTTTTTGTCTATTTACTTAGGTGTATTTTTTAAGCTACAGTGCATTGAGCTTTCTTGGGCCACTGTATACATGTGGGTGTAGGCTACCTGATGTATTTCAGCAAGAGAGAGATGTGCGTGTGTGTGTGGTTGTGGTCACATGCGCATATATGAGTGTGCGCCTGATCACGTGCTTG
>NW_019498084.1:0-336 GCF_002814215.2 Seriola lalandi dorsalis | reverse complement strand
TCTCTCCTCCAGTGGGGGTGGTGCGGCCCACCCTGACCGTCCTCCCCCCCTCCGTAGAGGAGCTGCAGAAGGGCAGTGCCACAGTGGTGTGTGTGGCCAGCGGAGGCTTCCCCTCAGCCTGGAGGCTGGGCTGGAAGGTGGGGGGCAGCAGCAGCTCCTCAGGGGTGTCAAACAGCCTGGAGGACCTGGGGAGGGACGGCCGCTACAGCTGGAGCAGCACCCTGAGCCTCCCTGCAGACCAGTGGAGGAAGGCGGGCTCAGTGAGCTGTGAGGCCGGTCTGACTGGACAGAGCCCTGTCACTCAAACCCTGGAGCCTGACCGCTGCTCAGAGTAGA
>NW_019498083.1:0-748 GCF_002814215.2 Seriola lalandi dorsalis | reverse complement strand
GGCATCAGCCAGTTCCTCATTGTTCCCCATGTTCCAGAGACTCAGGGATCTGTGAGGAATAACTAACATGCTGTTTGTTTGTAGCTCCGGTTAGCAGCATGACAGCAGACATCACTGAAGCTGTAATAAACATCACAATCACATATTCTGAAGATACAGAAACACAACACTCTTATGAACAAGTTAATTTGTTGGTCAGAGACACTGAGCAAGAGAGAGAGAGAGAAGCCAGAGCTAACTGCTAAGCTAAAGTAACAATCAGTTCTAAACAGCATGTAAACAAAAGCTGAATCAGTGAAAGTCGCTATAAGCAGCAGAGAGCTGTGGGTGCTGCAGCAGAACTGCTCAGTTTAAATGTACAGCAGGTAGTTAGTCACTGTAATGAATAAAACAACAACATTAACTGTGTTCAGATAGAGCAGCAATAAACTCTACCGGTAACAGAAACTCCAGAGACTGGCGAGGAGACGCTGCAGTGACGTCAGCACGTAAACGGTCCGTCACTGCTGGTGATGAAAGGTGATGTACTCTGAGTAAACGTGTTACTGCGGCACATTTTTAAAAGTTGATATTGTAAATTTACATCTGAATATATTAAATAAAAGTGTTATAAAGTCAATAGTGGTGTGTATGTTATTTGTAATTAAGTTTCCAACCCCACTTTAGTTGAAAGACGACATACAGAGACTTAACTGTTTAATTTGCATTTCTTCAGTTTATTATATTTTATGAGAAATGTAAGAAAATT
>NW_019498082.1:0-416 GCF_002814215.2 Seriola lalandi dorsalis | reverse complement strand
CCATTTCTCTATAGCATCCAAAAAGTGTTGTACTAGACCAATATAACAGTTTAAGCTGTGCTATAATATTAGAGCTAACAAGCATCTTTATGTGCTTATCTTTTACATGGATCACCTCGACTGTGAAAACACTAGGGACAGTCGTTGGAAATAAGCCCAGAACTTTATTGTTTTATCTCTCACAAAGTCTGATGTGTTATATTTTTTTACAACAAACAAAAACTGGTGAGGTTATAGCTTTATCTTCAGTATTTTATTGTGATAGTGCATATCGACACCCTCTTAAAATAATGGCCTAAGTCATTTTTTCAGGTTTTTCAGGAAACACAAAAAACTCAACAAAAGAGTCACACTTTTGACATAGGCCATTATACAACCGGGGGTAGAATTGCATGTTCCCCTCAACTGAGGATTCA
>NW_019498081.1:0-451 GCF_002814215.2 Seriola lalandi dorsalis | reverse complement strand
TGATGTATGTGATGTATGTGATGTATGTGATGTATGTAATGTATATAATGTATGTGATGTATGTGATGTATGTAATGTATATAATGTATGTGATGTATGTGATGTATGTAATGTATGTGATGTATATAATGTATGTGATGTATGTGATGTATATAATGTATATAATGTATATAATGTATGTAATGTATATAATGTATGTAATGTATATAATGTATGTGATGTATGTGATGTATGTGATGTATATAATGTATGTGATGTATATAATGTATGTGATGTATATAATGTATATAATGTATATAATGTATGTAATGTATATAATGTATGTAATGTATATAATGTATGTGATGTATGTGATGTATGTAATGTATGTGATGTATATAATGTATGTGATGTATGTGATGTATATAATGTATATAATGTATATAATGTATGTAATGTATATAATGTATGT
>NW_019498080.1:0-336 GCF_002814215.2 Seriola lalandi dorsalis | reverse complement strand
GAAAGTGCATATAACATCCCAGACATCGAGCAGCCTTGTCTGATCCCCCGAGTCACTTTAAAGGGTTTACACAAACCACCATTCATTTTCAGTACACTCTCAACGTCCTCGTACAAAACCTTAATCTTGGCAATGAAACCAGGGCTGAGGCCGAACCTCTGTAAAACCTTCCAGAGGTAACGGTGCTCAACCCGGTCAAAAGCCTTTTCCTGGTCCAGAGAAATCAGACCAGCATCAAAACCCAAAGAACCAGAGACTTCCAAAAGATCCCGAATCAGTGACACATTGTCAACTATGGACCTACCGGGCACACAGTAGGTCTGAGTCCTGTGTATG
>NW_019498079.1:0-336 GCF_002814215.2 Seriola lalandi dorsalis | reverse complement strand
GAAAGTGCATATAACATCCCAGACATCGAGCAGCCTTGTCTGATCCCCCGAGTCACTTTAAAGGGTTTACACAAACCACCATTCATTTTCAGTACACTCTCAACGTCCTCGTACAAAACCTTAATCTTGGCAATGAATCCAGGGCTGAGGCCGAACCTCTGTAAAACCTTCCAGAGGTAACGGTGCTCAACCCGGTCAAAAGCCTTTTCCTGGTCCAGAGAAATCAGACCAGCATCAAAACCCAAAGAACCAGAGACTTCCAAAAGATCCCGAATCAGTGACACATTGTCAACTATGGACCTACCGGGCACACAGTAGGTCTGAGTCCTGTGTATG
>NW_019498078.1:0-336 GCF_002814215.2 Seriola lalandi dorsalis | reverse complement strand
TCACAGTATATATAGTAAGGCCTAAAAATTTGAAAAAAGTCATAATACAGTAAGGCATAAAAACGTGAAAAAACGTCATAGTATAGTAAGGCATAAAATGTCTAAAAACGTCACAGAATAGTAAGTCATAAAAACGCGAAAAAACGTCATAGTATAGTAAGGTATAAAAACGTGAAAAAACGTCACAGTATAGTAAGGCATAAAAATGTCAAAAAACGTCACAGTATAGCAAGGTGTAAAATGTCATTAAAACATCATAGTATAGTAAGGCATAAAAATGTGAAAAAACGTCATGGTATAGTAAGGCATGAAAACGTGAATAAACGTCATACTGTG
>NW_019498077.1:0-336 GCF_002814215.2 Seriola lalandi dorsalis | reverse complement strand
TGTCTCAGACAGAGAGGAAGAGAGCCTTTGATGATGTTGTGTTTGTGTGTGTGTGTGTGTGTGTGTGTGTGTGTGTGATAGAGAGAGGATCGAGCAAATGTGTGTTCTTTGTTAATGAGTCAATATGCATGTGATTTGAAGTTGAGTACTTGTCCCTGCCTGCGTCCCTTGACTGTCAACATTACAAGCAACTGGTAGTAATGACGTCAAAGGTCAGAGGTCACTGTCATTGCAATGAAGACGTAGTGAGAGTGAATTTGGACAGAAATGCTCCTGAAGTTCAGATTATTCTTTGTAGATTAGATCCAGTTAGGTTCTTGCACAGACTCAGGGTCA
>NW_019498076.1:0-336 GCF_002814215.2 Seriola lalandi dorsalis | reverse complement strand
CAGATCCATCCAGAGACCCTCAGACCTTCAGACCTTCAGACCCTCAGACCCTCAGACCCTCAGACCAGATCCACCCAGAGACCCTCAGACTTTCAGACCTTCAGACCCTCAGACTCATCCAGAGACCTGTTCCTTGGGTGTTGGTGAATCTGAAGATGATTAATAGGACAGGAGTTGTTTTACTTGTTTGAGTTTTGTGCTTCGTTGCAATCGTTTGGATCTTGTGAGGTGAGGACAGAATCTCCTCAGAGGAGTCACAGACCCTGAGAAGTTCTTCAGAGTTTCTCCTCTGGGCTCTGACGAGGTGCTGGAGTCACTTCAATAAATTATTGCTGC
>NW_019498075.1:0-336 GCF_002814215.2 Seriola lalandi dorsalis | reverse complement strand
ATGGAGAAATGACTGTCCACAACTTCATGCCAGTCTTAGCAGAACATGTGCAATCATATCTGAAATGCACAACCAAAATGTTACAGTCTTACTGACTTTGGGTGTAATTGTTTTATTTGATCTCTTTTCTAACTTATGGGCGTTTAAATCATCATCTTATTGTCTACCTGGTTGTGTATCTTAATGCATATTTTAAAGCATTTAAATGTACACTCTGATCGCTGTTTATATTAACAAATGTCCACTTTTTTAGTATTAATACCTATCTGAATGTTTATTTAATTAGCTGAAAATGTGTATTTCTGCTATTAATATTTATTTTTAGGTATTTATTTC
>NW_019498074.1:0-368 GCF_002814215.2 Seriola lalandi dorsalis | reverse complement strand
TTCTCTTCTCTTCTCTTCTCTTCTCTTCTCTTCTCTTCTCTTCTCTTCTCTTCTCTTCTCTTCTCTTCTCTTCTCTTCTCTTCTCTTCTCTTCTCTTCTCTTCTCTTCACCCAGGCTTCACTGATTAATTGAATCATATGTGGTGTGAATACACACCGTACTGTTGCTGTAGTTACATACTGTTCACATCCCCCAGTAACATACATTTCTCCCGCTCTCTGTGTCTACTGTTCATGTCATGCATTCAGTTTACAGTTTTTTGTGCCTTTGTTTTGTTTTTCAGTGTGGGTGCATTTATCTCAGGTTCTTGTAAGACGAACCCAGGCTTCCTTAATAGGAGCTATTGTCACAGACATAAAGTGATGAGA
>NW_019498073.1:0-446 GCF_002814215.2 Seriola lalandi dorsalis | reverse complement strand
GGCCGGACCCGGCCCGATTGAACATCACATCCGGCCCGTGGGTTGATATGGGAGAGCATTTTTTTTTTTTTAATTTAATGTTTTATTTTTTTATTTTATTAAATTTTTTACATACTTCATTAATCCTGCGGAGCTGCCTGTTGTGAGCACAGAGCGGGAGACAAACAGCGCAGTGAGCCCCCCTCCTCCCTTCGCGTGCGGACGATATAGCAGTGATACCAGTGAAAGAGACATCGCCCATCCCTAATTGATCAGCACTCAGCATTTGTTTATTGTTGTTGTTCATTTAAACTAGTATGCACAGAGAGCGCGAGGGGGCGGGCGAGAGGGAGAGGGAGGGAGAGAGAGAGAGAGAGAGAGAGAGAGAGCGAGTGAGCAAGTGTGAGAGCTAGAGTGAGCTCTGCGGTCTTGGCCATTAGTTCATGTTATTTTTATGTAGGTAATAT
>NW_019498072.1:0-421 GCF_002814215.2 Seriola lalandi dorsalis | reverse complement strand
TTTTATTATGTTGAAGCCTCAAATATTAAAATCATTTTTCCTTCAATCAACACTCCATAATCACAGAGCCTGAGCAGCTACAGTACACACACACACACACACACACACACACACACACACACACACACACACACACACACACACACACACACAACGCAGACATATACCTTATTAACAAACTTTTATCAGCCGGCCAATTATATCAGCTGTCATTTAGTTAAACTTCCTTATCGGCTGGGATTTTTACATACATAGTTATTTTTAAATATCATTTTCATTTCCATTGTTTGCCGAGCTTCATAGTGAGTCTCAGCTCATTGATTTATCCGTCTGGTCCTTAAATGAACTGTTTTGGTTCATTCTCACTGCTCTCAGAACATAGTTTAGGATCATCGTTCACCGTATCAACTTAAAAGGTGAT
>NW_019498071.1:0-336 GCF_002814215.2 Seriola lalandi dorsalis | reverse complement strand
TAAATGGGGTAAAGGTTAGCTGGGTCTTCCATCTTTGGGTAAACATATAATATATATACTACATTAAAATGCCTTATAGGGAAAGGATTTATCCGTTTAATTGCTGTGTACATTTTCAAACTTAAACTATCCATTTCTCCTAAAAGGTTGCTGCATGAGAAGTCAAACTTGAACCTGGTTGCTGCTGCTGGGTGCCACTGGTTACAGGCACATTATTTTTGGTAAGAGCCACACTGGTAGAATCTAAATGTTTATCACTTGCAATTTAAGGTGTAGTTTTGCACCATCTAAACATTTTTGGATAAAAGGCATTACCAAACCTCTGTAGGTAAAGTT
>NW_019498070.1:0-336 GCF_002814215.2 Seriola lalandi dorsalis | reverse complement strand
TTAGCTGTTTTGTGAGTTAAGGATAGGAGTGTTTAAGGAGACACCCTAGAGAGAGATCAGGCGCCAGAAGAGGGTGAGCACCCCCTCTGTTCTTGTCTCCAAAACATTCCTAAGAGCTGACTTTTGTTTTTCATAATAAAATTTACGGTATGTTTTAACTTCATATAGAAAGACCATGTTTGGACATAAATGTTGGCTCTGTACCTCTATAGGTTATTAGGAATCAGCTAGGTCATGAATATGTAACTAGAGGTTATTCAGCCTATAAATTGTATGGTTTTGGGGAAAAACGAGAGAAGATCCTTTTTGGCTTTGGGTCCTCTCACAGGCTGTTTT
>NW_019498069.1:0-336 GCF_002814215.2 Seriola lalandi dorsalis | reverse complement strand
TGACTTTTTTATGCCTTACTATACTATGACTTTTTATGCTTATCATAGTATGACTTCTTTGTGCTTTAGTATGCCTTACTATATTATGAATTTTTATGCTTAACTATACTATGACTTTTTATGCCTTATTATTCTAAACATTTTTATGACTTTTTATGCCTCACCATACTATGACTTTCTTATGCCTTAATATAGTATGACTTTTTATGACTTTTTATGGCTTACTATTCTATGACTTTTTTATGCCTGACTATACCATGACTTTATATGCCTTACTATTCAATGACTTTTTTAAGCTTCACTATACTAAGCATGTTTTGTGACTTTTTATGCCTT
>NW_019498068.1:0-336 GCF_002814215.2 Seriola lalandi dorsalis | reverse complement strand
AGGCCTACACATACGCATTCTCACAATACTGTAATGTCGAAAACGCTCTGCAGATAAATTTTGCACACCTGAAATACATGCACACAGGAATACACACACCTTAGCACAGAACATGCCCGCACCTTCACTATATATAGATGTCAGTGTTAAATCTACACACACACACACACACACACACACACACACACACACACACACACACCTAACCTCCCTGGTTTTATTTCTTTTTCAAAACAGACCAAAAAAAAAAAGGTTTCACATGTGGCACAAATTATAGATGTAAAATTTTCTCTTGCTTATATTCGATACACTTTTAAATTGATTAACACATCTGCA
>NW_019498067.1:0-356 GCF_002814215.2 Seriola lalandi dorsalis | reverse complement strand
TATAATATCACCTTGAGAAGTACCAAAAATATAAACATGAGAAATGTCTAAATCACCATGAGAAATACCCATGATATCACCATGAGGAATACCTATAATATCACCACAAAATTTAGGTGTCCAGCAGCTCATTCATTTTTTAAGATAAACACAAAGCTTGTGCTACAGAAAATGGACCAGACTCAGTGAATAGCTCCCTAAGCTTAACATGTCCTATGATAACTATTAATTGTACAGACTAATGAGCAGTGATAACTAACATGTCTTTGGGGTCATCAGGTGGGAACCTCCTTTCACCAGTGTTTCGTCTAGTTGGTCCCACAACACCTCCAGGAGGCTAGACAGTGATCACTGGC
>NW_019498066.1:0-336 GCF_002814215.2 Seriola lalandi dorsalis | reverse complement strand
TGTTGATTTTTTTTAATTGAATTGCTTAGTCTTAAAATGATAAATAAAATAATGATAACTAGTGCCATAAGAAGTAAACACAGTGGAAAAAAAATTGTGTTATAATGATGGGAAATGATAAAAAACAACACATTTTAAAAACTGTTATTAGCAAATGTTTGATATTTTAGTTGATATATCTTGAGAAAGTTTGCAGTAGGCGATAGTCACGTCGCGCCTCATGAAGAAATTCTTCTAAACACTTTCGGCATTTTCTTCTCAAACCACAAAATAGCACACTGAACGTTTCTTTGTATTGGAATGATATTTGACTAAAATAGGTCTTTAAACTTGGCC
>NW_019498065.1:0-336 GCF_002814215.2 Seriola lalandi dorsalis | reverse complement strand
CGTGCGTGCGTGCGTGCGTGCGTGCGTGCGTGCGTGCGTGTGTGTATGTGTGCGTGCGTGTGTGTGTGTATGTCATCAGATGCTCAGGTAAACTGCTTGACTCAGAATGTGCTTTTGATCCTCAGGAGCATATAAATACTCATCCACCCTCACAATGCGGCACTGTCAGACAGTGTTTAGTTAGAGGGAGATTGAAATGGACAGGTGTTGGTGTTTTGTCTGTGTGACTCTCCCTCAGGGGCTACAGTATATATTCAGTTTGTTTTACAGTGTGATTTGACGTGACATGCTTTTTTTTTTTTTCTTTTGTCCCGGTAAAGTGGCCATAGCAGTTTT
>NW_019498064.1:0-336 GCF_002814215.2 Seriola lalandi dorsalis | reverse complement strand
CTAACCCTCACGCTCCCCTTAACCTAACCTTACCTAAACCTAACCTTAATGTGTTGACCTAAATATGTAATGGCTAATGTTATGGGGGCTTGCTTTTTGTCCCTATTCTTGTGACTTTATTTTGTACTTCATTGTTCTGGGAAGAATTGACAAGCCAGATATAAAATTATCCAAAAAATCATATTGTCCTAAAGTTATGAGATCAGCTGAATTGCAGCAATTATTTTGTGTTTTGAGACAGGGATGGTGATTTAGAGAGATGGAGTGCTAAAACGGCCCGTTGTTTATATATATTTGAGTGTTAAACACACCAGCATTCTTGATAAATTTCACTTT
>NW_019498063.1:0-336 GCF_002814215.2 Seriola lalandi dorsalis | reverse complement strand
GAACCAATAATGTTTGTATCGTCAGCAAATAGGATACATTTGAGTATTTTAGATATTTTACATATATCATTTACATACATGATAAATAATTTAGGTCCCAACACTGACCCTTGTGGTACACCACACACAATGTCCAGACTTCTTGACTGATGTTCTCCCATTTTCACAAATTGTTTCCTATTCTCTAAATAGCTTCTTA
Source organism: Seriola lalandi dorsalis (assembly GCF_002814215.2). Lineage (NCBI taxonomy): Eukaryota > Metazoa > Chordata > Actinopteri > Carangiformes > Carangidae > Seriola > Seriola lalandi. Next base: position 137 of record NW_019498063.1, on the reverse strand, counting down.
CCCACTGTAATGCTATTCCCCTGATCCCATAACGTTCCAATTTGTTAAATAATATTTCATGATTTATTGTGTCAAATGCTTTTTTTAGATCTATAAATACCCCCACAGCATAACTCTTTTTTTCTATAGAATTGGTA
>NW_019498062.1:0-336 GCF_002814215.2 Seriola lalandi dorsalis | reverse complement strand
TGAATACTTTGTTTAAGTGAGTTTGACAATGACAGAAAATAGTCATTTTCTCCGCAGTGTGTGGTGGTGGGTTTTTGCATGTACAGTCCAGAGCGGGAAGTTGGTGATTCAGCGACGGTGAGCAGCAGGGAGTTCTGTGGTGAAAGCCAGGGCCGGTGATGAGTTGGCCTTGATTTGAGAGTGGCGGTAATCAAGCTCTGTGTGCAGTTAATTCTATGTTCCATTATGTGCTTACATGCATAGGCTCGGTGAATGATTGTACTCACACACACACACACACACACACACACTTCAGCCACTCACCTCCGCACGCACACGCACACACACACACACACC
>NW_019498061.1:0-336 GCF_002814215.2 Seriola lalandi dorsalis | reverse complement strand
GGACTGAGCAGGAGCTGAGCAGTGCACAGGATTTCTCCTTGGCTGGGTGAAGAACAAGGTGAGCTGGTAAAATGACAAGACTGGGCCTGGCATGGCTGATGGCGGGAAAAACAGGAGAGTGAACCTGAGGCACAAGGAGAAAACCGGTTACAAACAATCCAACGAGCACAAACCAAGCGAATCAGAAACAGGAACGAGATACCACCAGGTAACACGATCTGGTGAAGAAGGGTGAGTAGAACCGGTCTTTAAATACTGCAGCTGGTTGTGGAGTTGATAATGTGGAGCAGGTGAGTAAGACTGGCGGGAGCAGGATCCAGGAAGCCACGCCCAGCT
>NW_019498060.1:0-336 GCF_002814215.2 Seriola lalandi dorsalis | reverse complement strand
GCTGAATTCTCCACAGAGGTGTCCTCCTCTCCATAACAAACACACCAGGGGATTAAAACCAGTAGAAACACCCGGGAAGCAGTTTCTCTTTAAAAATGAGAGATTCACCAACTCTCTTCAGTGACACAGGACAGGACGTCTCCAGCAGCTGGGAGCTGAGCTGTCTAACATTTCCTCAGCTTGTTTCTCTGATAACTTCAGATCCAGACGTCCGACGACTAAAATCCTTCATCTGCTTCAAATATAGAGCTGAAAACCACCATGGTGTAAAAAGTGTATGTGGCTTAAAACTAGATAAAAGTCTATGTTGAGCTTCTGTCAGACAAACACAACACT
>NW_019498058.1:0-336 GCF_002814215.2 Seriola lalandi dorsalis | reverse complement strand
TCTTAATTAAAGAATTAATTCTCTGTGTATCATGTGTGTTCCAGAAAAAGACCAGTAGGTGGCGCAGACAGCTCGGTCTTCATCCTGCTGCAGTCAGCCTGACTCATTTCCTCTGCACCTGTTTCCCTTTCGTCTTCAAACATTTCAGACAGGATGGTAGTACTGTTTTACAATGATGAAAATAATACAAGAATTATGTTGATTTGAATAATTAATACACATTAAATACAATTATGGTAGTACTGCTACCAACTAAAAGTAGCATCAGCACTACTATGTGTGTGTGTGTGTGTGTGTGTGTGTGTGTGTGTGTGTGTGTGTGTGTGTGTGTGTGTG
>NW_019498057.1:0-1129 GCF_002814215.2 Seriola lalandi dorsalis | reverse complement strand
TCATTTTTATTCCCTACTATACTATGACGTTTTTATGACTTTTTATGCCTTACTTAATGCCTTACTATTCTATTTCGTTTTTATGCCTTACTATACTAGGACGTTTTTATACCTTACTATTCTATCTCGCTTTTATGCCTTACTATACTATGTCATTTTTATGCATTGCTATACTATGTCATTTTTATGACTTTTTATACCTTGCTATACTATGTCGTTTTTATGACTTTTTATGCTTACTATACTACGTTGTTATTTAGATTTTTTTATGCCTTACTATACTATGATGTTTTTATGACTTTTCATGCCTTGCTATACTATGTCGTTTTTATGCCTTACTATACTATGACATTTTTATGACTTTTCATGCCTTACTATACTATGTCGTTTTTTGGACTTTTTATTCCTTAATTTACCATGACGTTTTTGTGACTTTTTATGCCTTACTTTCCATATAGTTTTTATACCTTACAATACTATGTCATTTTTTAAAACTTTTTATGCCTTACTATACTATAACGATTTTAGGACTTTTTATGCCTAACTACACTATGTCGTTTTTATGTCTTACGATACTAAGACATTTATTGACTGTTTATGCCCTACTATACTATGACGTTTTTATGACCTTTTATCCCTTACTATATTATGTTGTTTTTTGGACTTTTTATGCCTTACTATACTATGTCTTTTTTTGGACTTTTTATGCCTAACTATACTATGTCGTTTTTATGTCTTACGATACTAAGACATTTATTGACTGTTTATGCCTTACTATACGATGACGTTTTTATGACCTTTTATCCCTTACTATACTATGTTGTTTTTTGGACTTTTCATGACTTACTATACTATGTCTTTTTTATGCTTTTTATGCCTAACTATACTATGTCGTTTTTATGCTTTTTATGCCTTACTATACTATGTCGTTTTTTGGACTTTTCATGCCTCACTTTACCATGACGTTTTTATGTCTTTTTATGCCTTACTTTCCATATAGTTTTCATGCCTTACAATACTGTCATTTTTTAAAACTATTTATGCCTTATTATACTATGACGATTTTATGACTTTTTATGCCTTACTATACTATGTCTTTTTTATGCTTTTTATGCCTAACTATACTATG
>NW_019498056.1:0-336 GCF_002814215.2 Seriola lalandi dorsalis | reverse complement strand
AAAAAAGTAAATAACTCATTAATTTAAAAGGGCAAAACAGAGATATGCAAATGCTATTAAATGTATTAAGTCTCTTCAAATTCTGTAGGATGCAACGGTCCACCGTGAGTGTCTATGCAAAGTTTAATGCCAATCAATCTATTTATCGTTCCGATATGATTAGAGCCACATCAGTAGTGTGGTTAAAAATACGTAGATTCTCCAACAGACATTCACTTGCACGATAACAAAAGAAGAGTAATGCATCTAGAATGAAGTAGAAAAGCAGCAAAACACACACGCGCGCACACACACACACACACACACACACACACGCACACACACACACACACACAC
>NW_019498055.1:0-613 GCF_002814215.2 Seriola lalandi dorsalis | reverse complement strand
TTGCCTGCATTTGATCAATGAATTAGTCAAATCGATTATGAATGTGACCAGACATTCGGTCAGTACCAAAAAGGTATTGGGGATCAATACCCAACCTATCAATGTCAGAACTTGGAGTGGAGATTGCGAGCTTTTGGTGGTGAAGCGTCACTTTTTGATCCTTCGATATCAGCTCCTCCTCTCTGGTAGCAAAGGTGAGCTGGGTTTTCTGGCACAAAAGTTATAATGCTCCATATTTTCCTCTTCTTCTGTGTTTTATTTGAAGTGTTGATCCATAAGAAGATATATTTGTGGTTTTAAGAACCAAAAACCATCTCAGTGTAGTTTTACATCTCCTCTCTCAGGCTTCTCTCTGCAGCTCTAGTAACAACAGGTCGGTGAGCCAATCAGAAGAGCGGAGGCTCTGAGCCTCTCTTCTGATTGGCTGACTGTTTACTGAGTGATCCAATAAAAATATAGCAGATTTCAGGTAAAAACACTCAGAGAAACCAAATCCAGGTGTTTGGATGGTGGATCCAGGTGGGCTGGGCTTGGTGGCTGCTTTGTTGTGACATCACAAAGTTCCAGAAGTCCTGACGGCTGGTTTTAAGGCTCAGTTTCTGAATACAGGCTG
>NW_019498054.1:0-336 GCF_002814215.2 Seriola lalandi dorsalis | reverse complement strand
GGTAGCCAGATTCAGTCTGAAGGTGGGACGTGTACTCAGTGTGTGTGTGTGTGTGTGTGTGTGTGTCCTCCAGCTGGAGCCCAGCGAGTCGGCCTCCAGCAGCAACCTCTCTCTGGCCAAACCGAGACCCAACAGCGAGCTCAACGGCCAGTCGCCCTCCCACCTCAAAGTCCAGAGGAGCGTCTCCTCCAACCACAAACAGAGGCGTTACAGTGAACAAGGTGAGGAGGCCACTGCACGTTTTAAAAACATCAATATCAAACATTTATTGTTTTACAGTAAATGTGGCGGCATTACTTGTTATTTGACACCTTTTAGCAGCTGTGATGTTATTTC
>NW_019498052.1:0-485 GCF_002814215.2 Seriola lalandi dorsalis | reverse complement strand
CATTTTATGCCATACTATACTATGACCTTTTTGGCATTTTCTTCCATACCATACTATGAAGTTTTTGGCATTTTTATGCTTAATTATATTATTTCGTCTCATGCCTGACCATACTATGACCTTTTTATGTGCATTTATGCCTTAATATACCATTTTGTATTTTTGACATTTTATGCCATAGTATACTATGACTTTTTTTGGTATTTTTCGCCATACTATGCTTTGACGTTTTTTAGCATTTTTATGCCTTACTATACTATGTCGTTTGATGCCTGACCATACTGTGATGTTTTTATGACCACTTATGCCTGAATAAACTATGATGTATTTTTTACGTTTTATGCCATACTATACTATGACGTTTTTTGGCATTTTCTCCCATACTATACTTTGACGTTTTTTAACATTTTTCTGCCTTACTATACTATTTCGTTTGATGCCTGACCATACTATGACGATTTTATGACCATTTATGCCTGAATATA
>NW_019498051.1:0-336 GCF_002814215.2 Seriola lalandi dorsalis | reverse complement strand
AGGCATAAAACATTATAGTATAATAAGGCATAAAAATATTGAAAAAAAATAATTTTTTATTAAGGCATAAAAATGTCATAGTACAGTAAGGCATAAAATGTCATAGTATAATAAGGCATAACAGTGTCAAAAAAAGTAATAGTATAGTAAAGCATAAAATGTCAAAAACATCATAGTATAGTAGGGCATAAAAATATAGAAAAAACCTAATTGTTTATTAAGGCATAAAAACGTCATAGTATAGTAAGGCATAAAACATTATGGTATAATAAGGCATAAAAATATAGAAAAAAAATAATTTTTTATTAAGGCATAAAAACGTCATAGTACAGTAAG
>NW_019498050.1:0-336 GCF_002814215.2 Seriola lalandi dorsalis | reverse complement strand
ATGATGCTCTGAAGACAAGGTGATATTTTGAAGTGTACACACTCCTACGGGACTAAGGGGCTTAATTGGGTTCAGTCCAGACTCTGGTCCTGGACTGTTGTTTGGACCGCAGTAACAACAGGCAGGGACGGGCTCAGACCAGGTGTGATGGGTTTGGTGAGCTGTATATTAATGTCACCCTGTTTACAGCATCAGACAGAAATCAGTTTCCAGTCGGAGCCTGAAGGGAAATCTGAGTCTTTATGAAGCTGAAATGAATCGGCCAATAAAGGGAGGGGGGGCGGCTTCGTGCTGAAAATCCCAGTCCTGACTGACTCATAGGTTTTCAGCAGAACA
>NW_019498049.1:0-515 GCF_002814215.2 Seriola lalandi dorsalis | reverse complement strand
ACCTGGACTTGAACCATCAGCCCTTGGAATGAAAGGCAACACTTCCAACCACTGTACTACCCTGTACCAGTAACACTAAAGATTTTCAAAAAAATCTCATGGTATAGTAAGTCGTATAAACGTCATAGTATAGTTTTGCAAAAAAATGGCAAAAAAAGGTCATAGTATAGCAAGGCTAAAAAATGTCAAAAAATGTCATAGTATAGTATGGTAGAAAAATGTCAAAAAACGTCATAGTATAGTAAGGCGTATAAACGTCATAATATAGTATGGCAAAAAAATGTCAAAAAACGTCATAGTATAGTAAGGCGTATAAATGTCATAGTATAGTAAAGCAAAAAAATGTCGAAAAACATCATAGTATAGTATGGCAGAAAAATGTCAAAAAACGTCATAGTATAGGAAAGCAAAAAAATGTCAAAAGACGTCATAGTATAGTATGGCAAAAAATTTCAAAAAACGTCATAGTATAGTAAGGCATATAAACGTCATACTATAGTAAGGCTAAAAAATGT
>NW_019498048.1:0-336 GCF_002814215.2 Seriola lalandi dorsalis | reverse complement strand
AAAATTGTTACACTCTTATTAATATTCTTTAACTGTCAGTGCATTTTCAGTTGAGTATCAGCCTGATTCATGCTCTGATGCAGTCATTAGTTCAGTCTGAAAGATGGCTCTAAAATAGTCATAATACACCATACCAGCAGCCCCTCCTCACACTTATCTTTCAAATGAAGGGCACCCACCTGCCCTCATCCCTCTCGGCAGAGTAGCACTACCTGAGAACACCATGGGGGAGCTGGGAGGTGAAAGGTCAGTCGCTCTGTATGGCATATCCTGTCCCCACCAGGAGGATGAAACTAGTATGCAAACGTATACACAAAGTGAAGTCAATCGCTGGTC
>NW_019498047.1:0-1506 GCF_002814215.2 Seriola lalandi dorsalis | reverse complement strand
CATTTTTATACATAATTATATTATTTCATCACATGCCTTGCCATACTATGACGTTTATATGACCTTTTATGCCTTAAAATACTATGATATTTTTCTGACGTTTTTTGCCATACTATACTATGACGTTTTTGGCATTTTTATGCCTAATTACATTATTTCATAACATGCCTTGCCATACTATGACGTTTATATGACCTTTTATGCCTTAATATACTATGTTGTTTTTTTGACGTTTTATGCCATACTATACTATGACGTTTTTCGGCATTTTTATGCCATAGTATAGTATGACTTTTTGGTATTTTCTATGTTTTTATGCCTTACTATACTATGTCGTTTGATAACTTACCATAATATGACGTTTTCATGACCTTTTATGCCCTAATATACTATGACGTTTTTTTGACTTTTTTTGCCATACTATACTAATGACGTTTTTTTTGCATTTTTATACCTAATTACATTATTTCATTACATGCCTTGCCATAATATGAGGTTTATATGACCTTTTATGCCTTAATATACTATGTTGTTTTTTTTGACGTTTTATGCCATACTATACTATGACCTTTTTTGGCATTTTTCTGCCATAACATACTGTGATGTTTTTTGGCATTTTTATGCCTAATTATATTATTTCATTACTTGCCTTGCCATACTATGACGTTTATATGACGTTTTATGCCTTAATATACTATGTTGTTTTTTTTTACGTTTTATGCCATACTATACTATGACCTTTTTTGGCATTTTTATGCCTTAATATATCATTTCATCTCATGCCTTGCCATAATATGACGTTTTCATGACCTTTTATGCCCTAATATACTATGAAGTTTTTTTTTACTTTTTTTGCCATGCTATATTAATGACGTTTTTTTTGCATTTTTATGCCTAATTACATTATTTCATTACATGCCTTGCCATACTATGACGTTTATATGATCTTTTATGCCTTAATATACTATGTTGTTTTTTTGACGTTTTATGCCATACTATACTATGACGTTTTTTGGCATTTTTATGCCTAATTATATTATTTCATTACATGCCTTGCCATACTATGACGTTTATATGACCTTTTATGCCTTAATATACTATGTTTTTTTTTTACGTTTTATGCCATAGTATATACTATGACATTTTTTGGCATTTTTATGCCTTAATATATCATTTCATCTCATGCCTTGCCATACTATGATGTTTGTATGACCTTTTATGCCTTAAAATACTATGTTATTTTTTTGACGTTTTATGCCATAGAACTATACTATGACGTTTTTTTGGCATTTTTATGCCTAATTACATTATTTCGTCTCATGCCTTGCCATACTATGATGTTTATATGACCTTTTATGCCCTAATATACTATGGTATTTTTTTGACGTTTAATGACATACTATATTATGACATTTTTTGGCATTTTTATGCCATACTATATCATTTCATCTCATGCTTTGCCATACTATGACGTTTTCATGAATGTTTATGCCTTAATATACTATC
>NW_019498046.1:0-340 GCF_002814215.2 Seriola lalandi dorsalis | reverse complement strand
CACTGCCAGCTTTAGCTTTGGAAGTAGCACTCACTCAACACTGTGCCTGCTGCAAACACACACACACACACACACACGCACACACACACACACACACACGTGCAGACCACCACTGTTGCTGCCAGTTACCACAGGCAGACAGTCTGATGCCAGACACACACACACACACACACTGCAGACTATTTGTGGGCAATGCCAGGTGTTACTCTCACTTCTCTCTCGCTCGGCTCGTCTCTTAACATTTTGTCAAACACACAAATGATAAATGAGTTTCTGTCTGACTGAGTCTCGTCCATTATCTTTAAACTTATACTGTGGTTGTCCCAAAGCAACTGTGGTT
>NW_019498045.1:0-336 GCF_002814215.2 Seriola lalandi dorsalis | reverse complement strand
AAAAAAAAATTTAAAAAAAAAAAAAAAAAAAAAAAAAAAGACATGTTCCAGATTTGTTTATTAATTTTCCTTTTTACAGCATCAAATGACAAAAAAGGCGACGGCTCTGAAAAATATTAAGAAGTGCAAAACTAGGATATCGGGGTTAGAAAAGTTTTTAATACCTTGTCCAGAATTTTGAAGATGTTATTTTCACTTTGATTATGAGGGTTATAATGTGAATATACAGCTCAAAAAGTTTTAATTTAGATTTCCAGGGTGTAATCTGGCAAAAGGTTAAGATTTTCACATGGTATGACGACTTTCTAGAGTGTGTGTGTGTGTGTGTGTGTGTGT
>NW_019498044.1:0-336 GCF_002814215.2 Seriola lalandi dorsalis | reverse complement strand
ACCAGGTTTTGTCAAGGAAGAAGAATGAGTGGAATGAAAAAGATGATTATCTGTGGTTCTGCTGCATCGATTTTGATCCCTTTTTAAAAGGTTCTATAAATGATCGTCACTGCCACTAGATGTCACACCAAACCACCAGCATCTCAGACCAAAACAAATATTTCCCTGGCGACACCTTTCGCCTCTCTTCAGCCATGACTCCCTGCTCACTTTTTTTTTCAGCAAGGTTTTTGAAGCACAGTGAAAGCGAACACTAAACACACAACAAATGAATTAAGTTACTCTGTGAACACGAGAGCCAACAAAAAAAAAATCAACAACAGCAACCGCCATTAA
>NW_019498043.1:0-336 GCF_002814215.2 Seriola lalandi dorsalis | reverse complement strand
CAGGAAACAGGAAACAGGAAACAGGAAACAGTTTGACAGAGTAAAACTCGAGTCTGTCCCTTTAACTCCGGGACGTTTCCCCTCGTCTCTCTGAGGGTTCAGATTCTGCTGTTGGAGCTGATTCTGTGTCGTTTTAAAGACGCAGTGTTTGTTGTTGTGGAGCTCAGCAGAGTGAAGCTGCATCTCAGCATCTGCAGGGACAACGAGGTGCGTTTGATTCTTCTGTCCCCGGCCGCAGTAATGACGGGCCGAGCACTCAGGGAGCTATTTGTGGGAAGTGGAGCAGCAAAGCCTCATGGGATGAAAATGATGCTGGGTAATGTTTTTTTTTTTTTG
>NW_019498042.1:0-1886 GCF_002814215.2 Seriola lalandi dorsalis | reverse complement strand
GCATAGATCTATAATTGTATCCTAAGCCATAAAATGTCATATTTTAGTAATGCAGGAAAACATGGTGTTACAGTAATACATTAAGTTTGGTAAGGCATAAAATCATCATACTATAGTAATGCATGACATGTCATAGTATAGTAACGCATAAAAATATCAAAAAACGTCATTGTACAGTAAGACATGAGAACGTCATAGTAAGTAAAGCAAAAAGGAGTAAAGCAAAAAATAGTAAAGCAAAAAATGTCACTAAACATCACAGTATAATGCATAAAATGTCATGATAATGTCATAGCATTGTAAGGCATTAAAACATCTAAAACGCCATAGTACACTCACACAGAAAAACAGCATACTATACTAAGGCATAAAAACGTCATAGTATAGTTAGGCATAAATTGTCATAATAATGACATAGTATAGTAAGGCATAATAAAGTCTGAAAAAGTTACATTATAATAAAGTATTAATGTCATAAAATATTTCCGGAGGAACCCCATGCAGGCACTGGGAGAACATGCAAAATCCCAGCAGCATGGCCCTAGGTAGGGATCGAACCCACATTCTTTTTACTGTGAAGCAGCAACTCTAACCATTGAACTATGATGACATGGCATTGCTAGTTATCAGAATATGACAAATCGTAAAATGTCACACTATAGTAGGACAGGAACACATCATGGTATAGTAAGACATAGAGTATATTAAGGCATAAAAACATTATGGTATCATAATGCATAAAACATCATGGATTAGTAAGCAATAAAAACGTCAAAAAAGTTATAGTATAGTTATGCAAGAAAACATCAAGAAACATAGTATGGTAAAGTATAAAATTCCATAAAAACATCATAGTATCGTAAGGCAAATTAACGTCAAAAAACGTGACAGTAAAGTATAAATGTAATAAAATATTTCTGGAGGAACCCCATGCAGGCATTGGGAGAACATGCAAAATCTTGACTGTAAGGCTCCAAGCAGGACTTGAACCCACAACCTTGACAATGTGAAGCAAGGGCTCTAACCATTGCACTACTATGACACACCATCAGTCTAAAATAGTATAATAAGACATTAAATGTCATAGTTTAGCAAAGCATGACAACATTGTTTTATATTAATATGGAATTTATAGTAAGGCATAAAATCATCATACCATAGTAAGGCATAAAAACATCAAAAAACACCATAGTATAGCAAGGTATGAAAACAGCAAAACACCTTATAGTATATTAAGGCATAAGTATAGATGTATAGTATAGCATAAAAATGCCAAAAATCATCATATTATATTAAGGCATAAAAGGTCATAAAAATGTCATAGTATAGTATAGCATAAAAATGTCAAAAAATCATTACAGTATATTAAGGCATAAAAGGTCATAAAAACGTCATAGTATATTAAGGCATAAAAGGACATAAAAACATCATAGTATGGCAAGGAATGAAACAACATAGTATAGCAAGGCATAAAAATGCCAAAAATACATCACAGTATAGTATGACATAAAATATATTAAAAAAACTGTCATAGTACAGTATGGCATAAAAAGTCAAAAAAACATCATAGTATATTAAGGCATAAAATGCCAAAAAACATCATAGTATAGTATGGCATAAAAAGTCAAAAAAACATCATAGTACATTAAGGCATAGAAGGTCATAAAAACATCATAGTATGGTAAGGAATGAAAACCGTAGTATAGCAAGGCATAAAATGCCAAAAAGCGTCATAGTATTGGAAGGCACAAAAATGCTAAAAAAAACATCATAGTATAGTATAGCATAACATTGCCAAAAATCGTCATAGTATAGTATGGCATAAAAAGTAAAAAAAAACATCATAATATATTAAGGCATAAAAGGTCATAAAAATGTCATAGTAT
>NW_019498041.1:0-398 GCF_002814215.2 Seriola lalandi dorsalis | reverse complement strand
GAGAACACAGAACACAAACACAGAACACACAGAACACAGAGAACACAGAACACAGAGAACACAGAACACAGACCACAGAGAACACAGAACACAGAGAACACAGAACACAGAGAACACAGAACACAGAGAACACAGAACACAGAACACAGAACACAGAACACACAGAACACAGAACACAGAGAACACAGAAAACAGAACACAGAGAACACAGAACACAGAGAACACAGAACACAGAACACAGAGAACACAGAACACAGAGAACACAGAACACAGAACACAGAGAACACAGAACACAGAACACACAGAACACAGAACACAGAGAACACAGAAAACAGAACACAGAGAACACAGAACACAGAGAACACAGAACACAGAACACAGAGAACACAGAACACAGA
>NW_019498040.1:0-827 GCF_002814215.2 Seriola lalandi dorsalis | reverse complement strand
TTTTATGCCTTACTATACTATGACTTTTTATGCCTTACTATACTATGACGTTTTTATGACTTTTTATGCGTTATTATACAATGACGTTTTTGACTTTTTATGCCTTACTATACTATGACTTTTTATGTCTTAATATACTATGAAGTTTTTATGACTTTTTCTGCCTTACTATACTATGACTTTTTATGCCTTACTATATTATGACTTTTTATGCCTTACAATACTATGACTTTTTTATGACTTTTTCTGCCTTACAATACTATGACGTTTTTATGACTTTTTATGCCTTACTATACTATGACGTTTTTATGACTTTTTATGCCTTGCTATACTATGATGTTTATATGACTTTTAATGCCTTACTATACTTTAACTTTTTATGCCTTACAATACTATGACTTTTTTATGCCTTACTATACTATGACTTTCTCTGCCTTACTATACTATGACTTTTTATAACTTTTTATGCCTTTATATACTATGACGTTTTTATGACTTTTTATGCCTTACTATACTGTGACATTTTATGCCTTACTATACTATGATGTTTTAATGACTTTTTATGCCTTACAATACTATGACTTTTTATGCCTTACTATATTATGACTTTTTATGCCCTACAATACTATGACTTTTTTATGACTTTTTATGCCTTACTATACTATGACTTTTTATGCCTTACTATACTAGGACGTTTTTATGACTTTTTATGCCTTACTGTACTCTGACGTTTTTATGACTTTAAATGCCTTACCATGCTATGACGTTTTTATGCCTTACTATACTATGACTTTTTTCTGCCTTACTATACTATAACGTTTTTATGC
>NW_019498039.1:0-336 GCF_002814215.2 Seriola lalandi dorsalis | reverse complement strand
AGTCAGGTCAGGTCTTTTATTGTGAAAAACCATCAGGAGTATTAAGCATCATTAGAACCTTAAAAACCATTTGACTGAAATTAAGATTATTTCGGAGTGTGACACGACTCTGCTGTGGAAGTGGACGTTAAACTGAATTGACCATGTGAGCTGTTGCATTAGGCTGCAGGTGTCTCCCCCCCCCCCTCCTTTTTTTAAAATTTTTAATCTGGAGTTTATTTGAATATTTGAGGTGAGATTTTACGGTCTAAAATTTGCCATAATTTGTGCCACTTGGTTGAATCTCCTCCCTGCAGCGTCCATCAGCGTCGTTATGGTAACGGCTTCAGTTTCAGT
>NW_019498038.1:0-458 GCF_002814215.2 Seriola lalandi dorsalis | reverse complement strand
TAGTATAGTATGGCATAAAATTTCAAAAAACGTCATAGTATAATAAGGCATAAAAATGACAAAAAAACTTCATAGTATAGTCAGGCACAAAACGTCATAGTATAGTAAGGCAAAAACAAGCCAAAAAACGTCATAGTATAGTATGGCATAAAATTTCAAAAAATGTCATAGTATATTAAGTCATAAAAATGGGAAAAAACATCATAGTATAGTATGGCATAAAACGTCACAGTATAGTAAGGCATAAAAACGCCAAAAAAATACATATTATAGTAGAGCATAAAAATGGCAAAAAAGGTCATAGTATAGTATGGCATAAAACGTCACAGTATAGTAAGGCATAAAAATGCCAAAAAACTTCATTGTGTGCTATTGCGTGAAAATGTAAAAAAACGTCATAGTATAGTAAGGCATAAAAATGCCAAAAAGCATCATAGGACAGTAAAGCCCCAAAACAG
>NW_019498037.1:0-336 GCF_002814215.2 Seriola lalandi dorsalis | reverse complement strand
TTTTTTTAATGAGCAGCTATGAGCTTTTCTTTGTCAGTAGAACCTCCCCCTCCCTCAGCCCCCATCACTGACACCGCACTAACTAATGAGTTACACTTTACTACTGCAGACTTTTAAACGCAAAGAAAAAACATTGTGAATAAAGTTATAAAGCAGCACAACTCAAAACAGGTCCGTCTACAGATGTGATTCAGCTCTATATGAAAAATATATATGTATATTTAGTCTGCATGAACTACTACGTATAAAATTTACATTGCATCTGCAGTTTGCCTTCACTGCACCTTTTTTCTTCTGCGTTGTTTGAATTGCCAGCACTAGACATGCCACCTGCCA
>NW_019498036.1:0-336 GCF_002814215.2 Seriola lalandi dorsalis | reverse complement strand
TTTTATGCCTTGCTATACTATGACGTTTTTATGACTTACTATAATAAGACGTTTTTTAACGTTTTTATACCTTACTATACTATGATGTTTCATAATGTTTTTCTACCTTTCTATATTATGACGTTTTTATACCTTACTATACTATGACGTTTTTAAATGTTTTTATGCCTTGCTATACTATTACGTTTTTATGCCTTAATATGCTATAACGTTTTTAAGCCTTACTATACTATGACGTTTTTTGACGTTTTTATGCCTTGCTAAACTATGACATTTTTTAATGTTTTTAATACCTTGCTATACTATGACCTTTTTATGCCTTGCTATACTATGACG
>NW_019498035.1:0-336 GCF_002814215.2 Seriola lalandi dorsalis | reverse complement strand
GAATTTAAAAAAAATGTATTTTTTGAAAAGAAGTTAAAAAGAAAATGTTTCCTCACTGCACTTGACTTGAGGCATAAACACCATCTCAGACGCTGCTTGCTGGTGATTCACATTGAGACACTCACAGTTGGACATACATCACACGTATACAACTGGGCACAGTCACATTTTAAGCAAGAACACATACAGCACAGGAGCAGCTGATGAGTGGGCGTTTGCAGGTAGGTAGTGTGAGAGAGTACTCGGTAGCTTTTTTTTTTTATGGCTTTCTCTGCCAACCATTGCATGCACGCATGCACGCACGCACACGCACACACACACACGCACACACACACA
>NW_019498034.1:0-542 GCF_002814215.2 Seriola lalandi dorsalis | reverse complement strand
ATAGCTTAGTATACTACGACGTTTTATGCCTTACTATACTGTGACGTTTTTTCATATTTTTATGCTCTAAAATAGTGAAATTTTTTCATGTTTTTATGCCTTAGTATACTATGAGGTTTTTTGCCTTATTATGACCATTTTTAAAAGAAAACAAAGTTGACTTTTGGTGAGAAGGGGGGGGGAGGTGAGCTGCAGTCGCCCATGTCAAAGACGCTCTGCTGACCTTTCCATCCACTTGTGAACAGTTGTTATTCTTGGAGGCTAGATTGTTGAGTCTCCTGGGAAGGGATGAAAGGGCAGCATTGTAAATTGGAGATAAGTGGTGTCTGAGACCTCCTACCCTGTTGAGGGATGGTTTCTCTATTTTTACATAGATGGCCTCGTTACTGTACTATGTCGTTTTTATGACTTTTTATTCTTTACTTTACTATGACTTTTTTTATGACGTTTTAAGCCTTACTATACTGTTTCATTTTTGACTTTTTATCCCTTACTTAACTATGACTTTTTTATGACTTTTTATTCTTTACTATACTATGACT
>NW_019498033.1:0-1687 GCF_002814215.2 Seriola lalandi dorsalis | reverse complement strand
TGTTTTTATGCCTTATAATACTATGATGTTTTTATGACGTTTTATGCCTCAGTATTATTTTATGACTTTTTATGCCTTACTATACTATGACGTGTTTTCTACTTTTTATGCTTTATTATAATTTGACGTTTTTATGGCTTACTATACTATGTCGTCTTTATGATGGTTTTTTTGCCTTACTATACAAAGACATTAATATACTTGGCATTTTATGCATTTCTACACTATAATGCTTTCATGGCAGCTATTGCCATGATATACTATGATGTTCCTTGAAAAATATAAGGTATAGTAGCACAACGGTTACAGCTACTGCCTCACAGTCAGAAGGTCGTGGGTTCAACTCCCAGCCCCATCATCCTTCTCCTGACAAAATATATCTATGTTGTTTTAAAAAGGCCGTGCAACTTTTACAATATTAAAACTTCTTATGCCTTACTGTAGTATGTCATTTTGGTGACTTTTTATACCTTACTATACTGTGACGTTTTTAAAAACTTTTTATGCCTTACTATGTTATGACGATTTTTAACATCGGAATGCCTTACTATAATATTATGTTTTTATGACTTTTTATACCGCACTACTATTTTATGACTTTTTATACTGCACTACTATTTTATGCCTTTTTATGCATTACTCTACTATGACATTTTTATGACTTCTTATGCCCTATTATCCTATTATGTTTTTATGCCTTATTATACTATGACGTTTTTATGATGTTTTATGCCTTAATATAATATGACGTATTTTTGACTTTTTATGCCTTACTATACTGTGACGTTTTTTGACATTGCGATGCCATACTATGTCATTTTTATGACTTTTTAGGTCTTACTATACTATGACGTTTTTTTAATATTCTCATGCCTTATTATATTATGATGTTTTTGACCTCTTTATGCCTTACATTTCAATGACATTTTTATGACTTTTTATGCCTTACATTTCAATGACATTTTTATGACTTTTTATGCCTTACAATACTATGAAGTTTTTTGGAGTTTTTAAGGATTACTATACTATTATGTTTTTATGCCTTTTTATGCCTTTTTATGCCTTATTATCCTATTATGTTTTTATGCCTTATAATACTATGATGTTTTTATGACGTTTAATGCCTCAGTATTATTTTATGACTTTTTATGCATTACTATACTGTGACGTATTTTTGACTTTTTATGCTTTATTATAATATGACGTTTTTATGCCTTGCCATACTATGTCGTTTTTATGACTTTTTAGGTCTTACTATAATATGACGTTTTTTTAGCATTCTCATGCCTTACTATACTATGACGTATTTTTGACTTTTCATGCTTCATTATACTATGACGTTTTATGCCTTAATATACTTTGATGTTTTTATGCCTTTTTATGCCTTTTTATCCTATTATGTTTTTATGCCTTATAATACTATGATGTTTTTATGACGTTTTATGCCTCAGTATTATTTTATGACTTTTTATGCCTTACTATACTATGACGTGTTTTCTACTTTTTATGCTTTATTATAATTTGACGTTTTTATGGCTTACTATACTATGTCGTCTTTATGATGGTTTTTTTGCCTTACTATACAAAGACATTAATATACTTGGCATTTTATGCATTTCTACACTATGACGTATTTTTGACTTTTTATGCTTTATTATAATATGACGTTTTTATGCCTTGCCATACT
>NW_019498032.1:0-336 GCF_002814215.2 Seriola lalandi dorsalis | reverse complement strand
CCCGTCCCCACAACTTGACAGGATTGGTTCCTTTGGTTTGTGACGTGTGAAACTCTGGGTGTCTGAATCTGTTTTTATGAGACTGTCACGGTGCTTGCTGCTTATTTTACTCATATGCCTTGTATTGTATTAAAAAAAAACCATGTTAATCATGTTAACAAGGTTAAAAACTTGATTTTCCTCACAGGGGGCCTTTAACAGCACTCGCATGTATTACAATCATTTAAGTAATTAGAGAAATAAATAAAAAAAAACATTACACTTTCATTCCAAAAACATTTTTTTGACAATCCATAATCACCCTCTGATGTGTTGTGAAGCTCCCATAAACAGCCC
>NW_019498031.1:0-336 GCF_002814215.2 Seriola lalandi dorsalis | reverse complement strand
ATAATTTAATTTGAATGTTACATTCACAGATGATAAATAATCAAACATCAAGAATCACTATCATCAATTTCCCTGTTTGATTTTTCTCTTTACCTCCTCTGTTATTAGTGTGTGTTTCTGCCTCTTCTGCTGTACATGTATGTGGAGTGTTTAAAAATATTAAAAGGATGAACTGAGTTGACCTGTGGTTCACCTGGATTAAAGTATGTCATCGATCTGTTCCCACAGCTGTCACCTTCCCAGCTCTGGTTAAATACTGAACCTGGACTCTCCTGAGACTCGTCTGGACTCTCCTGAGACTCGTCTGGACTCTCCTGAGACTCGTCTGGACTCTTC
>NW_019498030.1:0-525 GCF_002814215.2 Seriola lalandi dorsalis | reverse complement strand
CTTACTATGATGTTTTTTGACATTTTTATGCTTTACTATACTATGGCATTTTTTTTTTATTTTTATGCCTTACTATACTATGATGTTTTTTGACATTTTATGCCTTACTATACTATAATGTTTTTTGACATTTTTACACCTTACTAAACTATGACGTTTTCATTCCTTACTATACTATGGAATTTTTTGAAATTTTTATGCCTTACTATACTGTAACATTTTTATGCCTTACTATACTATGATGTTTTTTGACATTTTTACACCTTACTATACGATGACGTTTTTTGACATTTTTACGCCTTACTATACTATGACGTTTTCATGCCTTATGATACTATGGCATTTTTTGACGTTTTCATGCCTTACTATACTATGACATTTTTTGACATTTTCATGCCTTACTATGATGTTTTTTGACATTTTTATGCTTTACTATACTATGGCATTTTTTAAAATTTTCATGCCTTACTATACTGTAACATTTTCATTCCTTACTATACCATGACGTTTTCATGACTTACAATA
>NW_019498029.1:0-336 GCF_002814215.2 Seriola lalandi dorsalis | reverse complement strand
TTCCTTTAACGTAAATGGGGTTCTGAATATGATCAAGATGAATAAGATTTTATCTAAATTAAAGAAAGAAAGAGCCCAGATTGCCCTACTTCAGGAGACACACATGAACCAAACAGATCATTTGAGGTTAAAGAGAAAGGGTTTCAAATATGTATTTTCTTCATCTGTCAAATCCAAACATAAGAGGGGAGTGGCAATACTTATTTCTGGTACACTTAACTATGAACATATCTCAGAAATCAGCGATGAGGAAGGCAGATTTGTCAGGGTAATAGGAAAGATAGAGGGCTCTGAAATTACAATACTAAATGTGTACGCTCCACCTGGGAGTGACTG
>NW_019498028.1:0-488 GCF_002814215.2 Seriola lalandi dorsalis | reverse complement strand
CAATCCTCCTCCATGGGTTTCAGCTGCTGCTTTGTATGGCAACATATATAACCCCCCTGTTGAAAGATGCTCTAAGGCAATGGTTCCCTAAGAATTACACTGACTCCCTCTTTGCTACTTATATTATAGTACAGATTCTGCCACGATCCATCAGTCCAATCATATATGGCGTACGAGACAATACTTTCAGGAAGTATCTGAAAAGGTATCTGTTGTGTAAACTCAGTATATCCTAAGAAACCATTCAAAAGCTAAAACCTCTGTCAACTACAGGATTTAAGAAAAAAGCAGGACTTTAAGCAGAGACAGTTGAAGTGACAGCTATGGCGCCCGTATACATTTTACCGTGTTGCTGTAGTAATGGAAATCAAAGATCATTAAGCAACATTTAACTCTAACAACGGCTACTTCTTCAGGAAACTGAGGTCACTCTGAACATTGCTACAATACGCCTCTTAAAATTACCTGAGAGCTGTTGATATTTGCTT